>NC_052504.1:99288295-99315795 GCF_014356525.2 Nilaparvata lugens
GCTCCTGAAATTTTTACAGATATGGGACTTGTGGCAGTTGATAGAGCTATCGATGACTATTTTAGGTATGAATTTGATCAAAATCGTTGGAGCCGTTTCGAGAAAACACGAAAAACCTGTTTTGACACCATTTTCGCCATTTTAGCCGCCATCTTGGATTGCATTTGATCGAAATTGTTCGTGTCGGATCCTTATAGTGAAAGGACCTTAAGTTCCAAATTTCAAGTCATTCCGTTAATTGGGAGATGAGATATCGTGTACACAGACGCACATACATTCATACACACACACACACATACACACACACACACACCACACACACACACACACACACAACACACACACAACACACACACACACACACCACACACACACAACACACAACACACACCACCACAAACACACACACCACACCACACACACCAACACACACACACACACCACACACACACCACACACACACACACACACACACACACACACACACACACACACACACAACACACAACACACACACACACACCACACACACACACACCACAACCACACACACACACACCACACACACACACACACACACACACACACACACACACACCACACACACACACCACACACATACAGACCAATACCCAAAAACAACTTTTTTGGACTCCGGGGACCTTGAAACGTATAGAAATTTAGAAATTTTGGTACCTTAATTTTTTTCGGAAAGCAATACTTTCCTTACCTATGGTAATAGGGCAAGGAAAGTAAAAAGAGACAATGTCATACCTAATACCTCATGTGATACGTACATTTCAAGAAACATATCGTGACACATGTGACACATTTTAAGCGACATATTGTGTCACATGTGACACATTTAAAGCAAAATATCGTGTGGCATGTGACATGGCACTCACCTTGACAGAATTGTTGCACGCATGCAGATGTTCAGGATTTCAGTGACAATTTGTCCTGGTGGCGAAGAGTCCTCCTTCCTCATGGCGCGGTCCACCAGTTTCACTATATTCTTGTAGAAATGTGTGATGAAATGCTGCAAATACTCTTCGTGTGTCTCTGGGTCCAAGCCTTCACGCCCGATCCATTCTATCGTGTACCTGAAAGTACAAAGAAATTTACGATATTAAAATAATTTACAGAAATATTCGATAATTTTAATTATTGTAAATTACTGAAAATTGTCATGTCAATATATTTTATTGATTAATGCAATAAGTAGATCATCAAAATGATAGGGAGAGAAAAAATTAGGTAACCTTGTGCTATTCCTCTCCCAAATTTGGATAATGTTACACATAGTCCGAAATAGGTTAAGTCTTGTAGTTGTTCACTTAACAAAACAGTCCTAAATTTTATTATTTCCACAAAATAAATTATATTCAAGCCGATAGTTTACACATAGTCCGAAATAGGTTAAGTCTTGTAGTTGTTCACTTCACAAAATTTCCAGTCTTTTTTACAAAGTGGATTTTTAAATTTAGATGCTTCAAAACCAAACATAGAAGAAATATTTCACATTAGTTTCACTAAAATAGGGGATATTCACATATTAAAGAAATATTTTCGAAGAACCAAAAAAAGGGTCTATTTCTTATATACGTTTGATCTTTATGCCTGATCCACTATATCGTGTATGTGTATTTAAAAGTACAATGAAATTAACAATTTAATCTGATATTAAAAATTATGCATAGAGCCTATGACACTTACCCTCTTAATTTATTTTTGATTCAAAAGTACATAATTAAGACAATTTTTAAAAAACCTAGGTTATATTCAAGTGAATCCCTCTTTGTTGAATTTAATGTACGTAATGACAATAAGGCAACTTTATTTCAAAAGAATTCTTAAACATTGTTAAAAACAAAGATACATTTATCAGAACTGATAAACTGTTTTATAACTTAAGACCTGACACATCTTTGAAATATATTATCCCTAGCCGTCAGGCTCGCTTCGCTCGCCATATCCGTCTAGCCAGGGGGCTCCGCCCCCTGGACCCCCGACTGGATCGTCCAAAGATAAGATCAGCAGGCTCGCTTCGCTCGCCTGCATTTTTCGTTTAAGCATTTTTATCATAATTATGTTAGGACGATCCAGTCTGGGATCCAGACTAAAGTCTGGCTAAACGGATATTGCGATCGAAGAGAGCCTGACGGCTAGCAATATAATATTCCCAGGAATAGCTCTGATTAAAGTAGCAGTGCCCAATAATTTTTTCCGCGATAAATGCATTTCAATCTTCAACTTGGTGCCAACCTTAACAAAATTATTAATTTAGTTACCAGTTAACAACTGTTCGAAGAGGTACTCTATCTAGATTATAGTTCTATAGTAACATATGATATGGAAATTTCAATATAATTAAGAGATTGGGAGAAGAAGAATATAATGCTAAAAGGCGAACTTTAAACCCTTAAAAACAACCCTTAGAGTTAAAATATGCCAAAAGATTTCTTAGTGCGCCTCTAAAGGGCCAACTGAACATACCTACCAAATTTGAACGTTTTGGTCCGGTAGATTTTAGTTATGCGAGTGAGTGAGTGAGTGAGTGAGTGAGTGTGCCATTTCGCTTTATATATATAGATGATTCAAAGTTGAGCTTTTAAGAAGACAGATCATGTATATGAGCACTAGATTTATAAATATTTTACCATTTGATTTTGAATTAAAAGTCCGAGATAGAATGATTGATACTTGGATAAGGAGAGGTTCTTTTTTTCACTGGGAGCGGAATTGTGGTAGTGTCAATTTGATTTGTCTTTTTCTCATTTAATTTTGTTTTTCATTCGTTTTTAAGCTATCTATGTATCTACTCGTTTATTCTTTTTAATTGATCTACTTTTTTTCAAGTTTTTTTTTATTTATTTATAAATACTCCCACCAGCGGGCAAGATGTTTTTTCTTTTGCTGGTGGCGCCTAAAAAATTCTACTTTCATCTTAGGTTTTCATGATTAGTCAAGTTCTATTCTATGTTATTTCTTAGTTTAGATATTGTGATCTGGAATTATATTATTAGGTAATTTGGAGTATGTATAACTGGAGATTCTAACGACAATGAAAGAAAATCTGTTCTATTACAATAGAATATTACAATATAAATATTAATATTATATTACAATATATATATTAATATTACAATAGAATAGGATATTATAATATAATATCCTACATTATAGGTTTGTCAACTCCTACAGTGTACGGTATTCAAAACATATTAATTTTGAAAAAAACAATTCAACATAATATCTTTGAGTAGGCCTACAATAGAATCAGCAATTTGTTCTGATATTCGGTAATTTGGATTATTGTAAAACTGGAAAATTATTGTCATGTCAATGAAAGACAATCTGGTATATGTTTCATTACAGGGTTGTCAACTTGTACAGTGTAGGCTTGAACTCTTTCCACTGTCATTTTTTGTTCAGAATGGGTTTGGAACTCCCTCACTCTATACGGAATTTTGCCCGGCGCCAATCAATTACTATGAATTGATAAGATACACTGTATTATTTATTTATTTATTTATTTATTAGATAGAGCGAACAATACAATAGTCGGAAAAGAAAAAACAGGCTATTGCCCAAAACTTCTTCAATTTCCTGATTTTGTCACAAATCGTCCAAATATTATATATGCAGGTTAGGTTCACTTCAATTTCAACACAAATCTTCAATCTGAAACATGTTACAAGAAATCAAGTGACACAATAATTGTGCAGAATCAAAGTTTCCAAAGAACACAACAAAATTTTACACAAATAGAATAGTTATAATCATTATATAACTTCACTCACTGTGTGGATACTTATAATTCACTCACTGAACTAATAATAGTATAGAAGAAAAAGATAAAAAAAGATAGATCAGGTCGTGTGTAAGGGAATGTATAAAGTGAAAGGCAAAACAAGGTTAATTAAGAATTATTAATAAACTTAAACTTAATGAATTTATAAAATTGATTTAAGTATAGTAATGATTCAAATATACAAGATGATTGAGTTTTTGAAAGTACTTCAAACAGTAAAATTTAACAAACAGTTCCTATTTATCAGATTGGTTGAAGAGTAGAATATAAAATCAAAATATTGAATACCACTAGTTGAAAATATGATTACAGTCAAAAATAAAAGAATTAATGAACTTTTAAGAATGATTGTGATTAGGGGAGCCTTGCTTTAAAAAACTATTATTTGTGCTTACAAGAAAATTTCAACTATAAGCTTCAATGAATTAATGAAGACTGTGTCTATAGATATGAATCTAAAAAGAAGTAATAATTAGTTTGCTCTTTACTATGATGCTATGAAATTGATGTACTTATTTGGGCTTTTTAGGGTGGGTGGTGTGGATTTGAAATAAGGAGAATTGAGAATATTCTAAATAAGGAGAATATTCTCAATAGTTTCGAGAAACGGTTCTATTTATTATTCTAGCTCTCCGAGTGTCCATATTCTCACAATACAATTTCAGAGCACGTGTTACAACAAATAAGAGAAATCTACAATTTTTTAATTTTAGGAGAGCACGTGGTCGCCATTTGTGGCTCAGGCTTTATCCAAACTGTTGTAATTTTTAAGTGTAGCCTGAATTAAAAAATCCAACCTTTTTCAAATTTATTTTATATCTCACAACATTGGTTCGATTTATAATATTTATGTCATTTCCAAGAGAGTGAAAGAAATCAATCAAAACATGTGAGAATAAAATAAAGTTTACAATAGGGTAGCCTACTTTGAATTTTCAATTTTCACATAATAAATATGAGTAGCCCTTATCAAGAAAGTGGATACAGTTATGTGATTGTTCACAATATTTCTATTTTTGCATGATGCCTAAATATTGTATACATATTCCTATGCCGTAATTGTAATTATGAGAACATTTATTTCATTTCATTTCATTCATTTATTATTACATCAATTTTTGAGTAACACTCATTTGACTGGTGTGACATGTCAATACTATAACAAATTATATTAAAAGACTTAGTTCTAACTTCTTGAAAGTAAATAAATAAATACACTCTATGATGTATCTCATCAAATTCACATGGAAATGAAAGTCACAAAAAGTTAAGTTACACTCTACAGCCCCTTTTCACAAATTAAAATTCGGCAGCAGAGTATAGGGCTTTCTCTACTAGCATTTTTCGACTGTTAGTTTGAATTTGTTTATTGAATCTAGATTTCTGATGGCTGCAGGTAATTTATTAAAAATACGTATTCCAGAGTAGAATGGAGTTTTTTCTAGAGCTGTGTGCCTATGTACTGGAAAAGCAATGAGACTACTATTACGTGTATTATACTCGTGATTATCTGTGCAGAATTGAAATTTATCTAAATTCTGTTCAACAAAAACCAACAATTGATAGATATAAATAGATGGTAGCGTTAGAATGTTTAGGTTTTGAGCAGTCTTTTGCTGAAACTTTTAATACTTTTCATAATCACCTTTGATAGTTGCTAGCTTCTATCTTGGCAGTCAGTCTTTCATCTCTCAAATTGGCGAGCAGTCGGGAGGCCTCAATGTCCACGCTTCGATTCATTATGTCCAGAAACAGTGAAGCCTTCTTCAGATTCTGAAGATTGATGTTGTTTATGTAGCGCACATAGGCCAGGCAATGGTTCTTCGTGTTCTTCACATTCAGAACTCCGTTTATCACTTCTCTCTCTGTCACTGAAAAACAAAATTCAGAAGAAATTCAGACTTTTAAAAAGAATTGAGTTGGTTGAAGACTCGATTATTAAATGAATAATAAATAAATATAATTTTATTGCCGCTCAACATTACAATAGTTATAGACAACGTCAGAAATTACAGTTTTGCATACATAGTCAATGACTATTATCAAAAAATTAGACTATAGTGTTGTCAAAAATGGTTCAAAAACTAATACTTTTTCAATCTTACTTTAATACTGAAATAATATTACTGTACTGTCACTTTGTAAGTATAATTAAAAATAGATCAAGACCGAATTATTAAATAGATAGCAGTTCGTCGTGGAAAGTAAAATATATGAAAAAGTATCCTACAACAAGTAGGTAGTAACTCAGTTGGAATGTGTAAGATACTATAGTGGGGTTCACGTTACAATGGCAGTTTTTGATTAGCAATGGTATTGCTATCCTTGTCTATCATTCAACAAAGCGGATAGCGCTATCTCTTTCTCGCTTTGCTCTGTTCCCAGATCGTCTTTTAACAATGTAGAGTTTATATTAATTAACAAAATATTTCATCTCAATTATGAATATTCATTATCAAATTATTGAAAAATAAAATTCCTCGCTTAATAAAATATAATTGATTATTTTAAACAAGAATGAACAGTTAATTGACCGAGCGAAGTGAGGTCTAAGATTCAAGTCGATGGTTTGGCATTTCTCTTAATGTTTAAATGTTTGAATGTTTAAATATTCATATGTTGCGCATTTACGGCGAAACGCGGTAATAGATTTTCATGAAATTTTACAGGTATGTTCCTTTTTAAATTGCGCGTCGATGTATATACAAGGTTTATGGAAATTTTGCATGTAAAGGATAATATGAAAGGAAAAAGGAGCCTCCTTCATACGCCAATATTAGGGTAAAAATCAGACTATAGAATTATTCATCATAAATCAGCTGTTTAGTTGACTATAATACTACCAGTTCAAAAACATCGAACATCTTGAAAATGTATCTTTCCATCAACGTTGTAGACAGTTGCAGCCAGACCTGATAACAGCGCTCACACTTACTAAAAGCGACTATAGAATTATTCATCATAAATCAGCTGACAAGTAATTTCACAGATGTGTGGAGAAGCCAGTCTATTACTGTATTTGTATAAGGTCCATAGTTTCAATCGAAGACCTTAAAGAGGTATCATGCATCTTTAAGCTGGGTTTACACCACAGTTAGTAACAAAATGGTTATGTTCAATCTATTATGATCTATAAGGATTGAGTTATTAACATTTTGTAATAATTAACTTTGGTCTAATCGCAGCTTTAAGGTCTTCGGTTTCAATACTTTGTTTTGCAGTCATGGTATTATTATGCGTGCCCATTAGCATCAATATTCTCACATTCGAGAAAACTGATTTAATAGGTGATTAAAAATAAACAAATGAACTAATTAATGCTAGAGAAATTATAATATTTTTTATTGTAAAAATTAATTTTCATCAGATAGCAAGATTATCACGGAACACTGGATGAATTATATCATAATGGAATACAAATTCAAACGTGAACTGAGTTTGTTAACATTTAAAACAAATGACATCAGGTACTTGTGGATGATAATACTGCGTGAGGTCTACTGTTCACAGAACTACTAGTTAACTTTATTGTCAATAATATATTATTCAATTCTTTATTGATTCATACAACAAGTACATCATCAAAAATGATAGGGAGAGAAGAAATAAGTTAACCTTGTGCTATTTTCCTCTCCCAAATTTAGATTTATTTATTCATTTGCATAAATACATAGATAAGATAATTGGATAAGGTTACACAGTCCGAAATAGGTTTAGCCTTGTAGTTGTTCACTTGACAAAATTTTCAGTTCTTAATTATTTTCACAAAGTAGATTTTTAAATTTGAATGCTTCAAAACCAAACATATAAGAAATATTTTAAATTATTATCAATTCAATTCATTCACATTACTCAAGAAACGAATTAATGAGAATAGCCTAATGTATAGAAGACATTTTAAAGTGACAGTAGTTATTTGTACGGTATATTAGTAAGATTGAAAAAGTATTATTTTTTGAAATATCTTCGACAACACTCCAGTTTAATCATTTAAATAGTATTTATTTATTAAAGCTATACTCACGTGTGGAGCTCTTTCGAATTTATTCTAGAAAATACTAGTTTTAATAACAGCTTATTATTCAAAAAATTATACTATAGTGTCCTCAAGAATATAGATGAAATACTAAAACTTTTCTAATCTTACTACAATACTGAAATACGGTCATTACTGTATTGCCACTTTGTAAGTGTCATTCTTTATTTTCATATATTATTTTTCATATTATTTCCATTATACAAGTACATCATCGAAATGATAAGGAGAGAAGAAATAAGGTAACCTTGTGCTATCTCTCTCTCAAATTGAATAGGGTTACACATAGTCCGAAATAGGTTAAGTCTTGTAGCTCTTCAATTCACAGAATTTTTAGTCCTTGAATATTCCCACAAAGTAGATTTTCAAATTTAGATGCTTCAAAACAAAAAATAGAAGAAATATTGCAGATTATTGTAACTGAAATTGGGATATTCACATATTGAATAATAAATTTATTCAAAGTGTGGTGATATTAAGTGCAATATTTGACTATAATTCAGTGTTTTAATCATCCTACATTCAAAATTTCTTGTTCATACATATTTTTGGACAGAATTGAACTTTAACTTTCCACAGTAACTTAAGAGCATAACCTATTTTTAGAAATTTTATTATTTTTCAAAATTTGGGAACAGAATAGTTTGGGCTTGCCTGTTGTTCTTTCCTGATCATATTCATATGATCTGTAATTGTATAAATAAATAAATGATAATTTTGAAGAAATAGTGAAAGACAAAATTAAAAATATATAGAAAACAAATTATTAAATGAATAGCAGTTCGTCATGGAAAGTAAAATAAATGAAAAAGTATCCCCAACAAGTAGGTTGTAACTCAGTTGAAATGTTTAAGATACTATAGTGAGGTTCACGTTATAATGGCAGTGTTTGATTAGCAATGGTATTGCTATCCTTGTCTATCATTCTACAAAGCGGATAGCGCTATCTCTTCTCGCTTTGCTCTGATGCCAGATCGTCTTTTAACAATGTAGAGTTTATATTAATTAAAATATTTAATTTTAATTATGAAAACTATTCAAAATATAATTTCTTGCTTAATGAAATATAATTGATTATTTTAAACGAGAATGAACAGTTAATATTACATCAATAAACCTGTATCAGCTACCGTCTATAGAATGCATTGACAAGACAGAGGTTCGGCAGCGTTGTTCTCCTATCTTTCTCCACTGCCATTATAACGTGGACCTCACTATAAATGTTTTTGCTTGCACAAGTCGGTAATTCCTTAAGACACGTTGTCACTCTGTAAAGGATTGTCTCTTCTTGTGATAAGCCGGTTGACAGCCAGTAAATCTTTTTGCAGTGACGGTATTCGTCGGATTGGGTAGGCTACTGTTCTTCTTCTTTGGTTTTCAACTTTCAGCAAAAGAGCTACAAGTTATCTTTGAGATAAATGTGAAATATTTCTTCCATGTTTGGTTTTGAAGCATCTGAATTCAAAAATCTACTTTGTGAAAATAATTGGGGACTAAAAATTTTGTGAAGTGAACAACTACAAGACTTGACCTATTTCGGACTTTGTGTAACATGATCTAAATTTGGGAGAGGAATAGCACAAGGTTACTGTATTTTTTCTCTCCCTATCATTTTGATGATGTAATTATTGTATGAATCAATAAAAAAATATTTATACGTTTTACAGTAGAAACATAACCTATTTTTTGGACATGTTATTAATTTATCAAAATTTTGGTATGGAATAGATTCGGGCCAAGCCTGTTGTTCCTTCCTAATCATATTTATATGATTTGTGATTCTGTCCACGAATGAATAAATAAATGATTCTCGAATAGACCTAGCCATTGTTGTGTCTATGCAAGTTATGATATAATACATTACATTAATATTATAATATACGGTAATACATAAATAGAACTCTCATATTTATCAACAGTTATTTACAAAAATAATGAGAACCTCTAAAGAATCCTCTATGGTGAGGTCTACGCTATAACGGCAGTGGAGAAAGATAGGAGATCAACGTTGCCGATCCTCTGTCTTGTCAATGCCTTCTACAGACGGTAGCTGATACAGGTTTATTGATGTAATATTAACTGTTCATTCTCGTTTGAAATGATCAGTGTTATATTATATTTTTCAACAATTTTATGATGAATTTTTATAATTTAAGATGGCAAATTTAGTTAATTAATTATAAATTCTACATTGTAGAAAGACGATCTGGAAACAGAGCAAAGCGAGAAAGAGGCAGTGCTATTCGATTGTTGGATTATAGACAAAGATAGCAATTGATACCATTGTTAATCAAACACTGCAATTGAATCGGTCTGAAGAGAAAGGGAACATGTCAAAAATCAGAATTTTTCAGGGGAGAGAAAAAACTGAATAGCCTACAGATAAAAGTTTTGATAATTTCAAGATTGTTTTTTGTCATTAGAGTGCAAACTCTTCTAAGACAACAATTTTAATCCAGTATATAAGCACTTATATAAGATTCACCCCTTTAAATTGAGTTTTTTGTTAACTTCCTTTTACTCATGATGATAAAGTATCACTCTTCAACTTTTACAATAAACACCTCAACCGAAAGCAATCTAACATCAAAGCAACGCGTGAATCACAGGTTACCTAACAATAGCATAAAAATCACAACTGACAAACAGCTCATTTCCGACTGTTCGGCGTTGAAAGGAAACATGTGTTATGGCTAGTCCCCTTACACCCCTAAAAATACGATATCTGTTTCTCGTATAAAGAGAGTGCTGACATGTTCCCCTTTCAAATCCAATCTATGTATCCCACAGCAAACAACTTATTTCAACCAAAAAAAAAATAAAATTTTGACATGTTCCCTTTCTCCTCAGGCCGATTCAATTATAACGTGGACCTCACTATAGTAATGTATAAGAGATCATACTCTCTTATAATGTTTACTCGATTGGTTTGATAAGAAATTTTTTCATACAAGAATTGTGTCCCAGATTATTCCTACTTCAGCTCTGTGAAGCTGACTTGGAAGAAATTGAAAGAATGACGCTGCCACTCTATATACAATATTACTGTCAGTATAATTCTGAAATTATAATTGTATGAATTTTTGTATTGTTCAAAGGCAGGATAAAATTTATTCTCATTACCTGACATGAAGTAGTTGTGCATAATATCCTTTGGAATTTTGCCAGCGTTAAACAGCTGGGCGGCAGCTTTTCTCAGAAGCTTTTGCATTTTTCCAAGAGTGTCCCACCATACTGCTTGGTCATGCTGCTGTAGCTTCGGAATCCTCTGAAATGAAATCAAATAATATTTATTATTCTTACAAAAATCTAGGAGTGCAACAGGCATAACAGCCCTGTTATGCTTAATATGAGCATATCCAGCATAATATGTAATGCCTGGGGTGAAGACTCTCGATAGTCAGATATTGTCTTCACCCCAGACTCTTATTCTAAAAACTATAGTGAGGTCCACGTTATAATGGCAGTCTTTGATTAGCAATGGTATTGCTATCCTTGTCTATCATTCAACAAGGCGGATAGCGCTATCTCTTTCCCGCTTTGCTCTGTTGCCAGATCGTCTTTTAAAAATGTAGAATTGATAATTAATTAACAAAATATGTGTGATAATTTTCAACAAAAATGGTGAAGACGATTTTGAGAATGTTTTTTTTTGTGTGAAAATTGAGTTTCAACCTTCTTTTACCTCAAAATTGTTCCAGCAATCAGTTTTTTACTTAAATATAATATGTAATGCTAGTTCGCCTCCATGGTGCACATTGGGTAATGCTAAATGGACAAGCAAATAATGGCGGTCAGACAAACTTATGTTCTCCTGACCGAAAACTACACAACATCTCAAAGAATTTGGAAATATACAGTGTTTATGTAGGCATTTGAGACTCATGAGTTTTATATTATGTGTTGTGTTTCTGCCATACACGATATATAATAAAACAAAATATTTTATCTCAATCATTAAAATTCATTATAATATAATTCTTGAGAAATTATTTTCCTGGTTAATAAAATATAATTGAACTAAGAACTAATCAAATTGAGAAATGATTGGGAATTCTTAGAGAGAATGTATCAAAGCTTATAGTTTTTATAAAATAACTTGGGACTTGGCCCGAGGAAACTACAGCTTTGCCCATTTGAGTGTAATTATTGTTATACTTTCTCAAATTTCTAATTCAACCACAGGATTGTTTGTAGAGTATAATCATCGATGACCCCGTAGTCTATAGTCAGGTCAACATTATAATGACAGTCCTTGATTAGCAATGGTATTGCTATCCTTGTCTATGATTCAACAAAGCAGATAGCGCGATCTCTTTATCTCATTTCTCTGTTGTCGGATCGTCTTTTAACTATGTAAAATTAATAATCAGTTAACAAAATATTTCATCTTAATCATTAAAATTCATTATGAAATTCTTTTAAAATATAATTTCTTGCTTAATAAAATACAATTGATCATTTCAAACGAGAATAAACAGTTAATATTGCATTAATAAACCTGTATCAGCTACCGTCTGTAGAAGACATTGACAAGACAGAGGATCGGCAACATTGTTCTGCTATCTATCTCAACCTCCATTATAACGTGGACCTCACTTTAAATGAAAGACGTGATCTGAAATTGACGTAGGCCTACATTGTACCGTACCTCTAAATTGCTATAAGATTGCAAAACTACTCTCTGATATCAGCGCATCAAATTCAAACAAGTATAAAGTTTGACATTCTTGTAAAAGTCCTAATTTGCTGACTTGACAGATAGCGTGCAGGTCGGGAATCACGAAACAAGGGGGAAAACAAATTTCTTTTCAAAGTTTGTAAGTCTTGCAATATAGAGTTCAGCTCTCGTGACAACAATTTCCCCATCACTTTTGTCTCAGTGAATTTATTTTTACTGGTTTAATATTATTTTTGTCTAAATTGCAATGAATTTATTCTTTATTGACATTCCATTTTTGATAAAATACAGTTTTGCAGATATGGTAATCTGTATTATTCTCAATTGAATTATTGCGATGTCAAAGTTTTTTCTAGATAATTTATTGTATAATAAAGGAAAGAGCTGGCTTATACACGTACGGGATAGGAAATACACAAATGACGCATCATCACGTCTGAACTACTGGACTGATCAACTTTAAATTTTGCATATAGATTCTTAATTAACCGAGGATGGTTGTAGGCCTATTTTGAATATTCTTCAAGATTTCAGTGCGTCAAGTTTTCAGTAGATCAAGTTTTTATTAGACCCTTGCGGAGTAGGTGTTACCTGCTAGTTCATAATAGTCAATTTCAGTATTTGATATGACATACTTTATAAATAATATAGAATATTATATGTATTTTATACATAAATAGAATAGAACTAAGGACTACTATAGTGAGGTCCACGTTATAATGACAGTGAAGAAAGATAGGAGAACAACGTTGCCGTTGTGCGTTCTTGTCAATGCCTTCTATAGACCGTAACGGATACAGGTTTATTAATGTAATATTAACTGTACATTCTCGTTCAAAATAATCAATTATATTTTATTAAGCAAGAAATTATATTTTTCAATAATTTTATAATGAATTTTCATAATAAAAATAAAATATTTTGTTAATTAGTTATTAATTCGACATTGTTGAAAGACGATCTGGCAACAGAGTAAAGCGAGGAAGAGATAGCGCTACCCGCTCTGTTGAATGATAGACAAAGATAGCAATACCATTGCAAATCAAACACTGCCATTATAATGTGGACCTCACTATAATAAATAAATATGAATCGAATATTTTCTCATGCAATTGGCCCCAACTCACCTTGTTATTAAAGTTGATCAGAATGGACGATATGGGCTGCAACACTGATATGGGCGGCACTGCATTGCTATCCTTCCTGTACCACATGTCCAGTAGGGTGACATCCGTACCACCGTTGGCCAACTCGTCCCGGAGCATCTGCAGTTCTGAGCTGAGGATGTAGGTGGGGATAGGACGGTAGCCATACTTCTGACCCAGAAATACCTTTCACAAATATCACAAACAGTTATTACACTCTGAGGCCCGGTTGCACAACAGCCGGTTAAATTTCAACCGTCATTAATTTCACGAGAACCAATCAGAAAAATCGTTTTTGAAAAGACGCCTTCTCTGATTGGTTTTCGTAAAATTAATCACGGTTAAAATTCAACTGGCCCTAAATTCAGCTGTTCTTAGTGAGAATTTGTGTGTATTTTTGGCTTCAAAATTCATAAAATAACTTAATTAATACAATGTGCAGTGATAATTAAGTGTAATATTTAACTATAATTTGGTGTTTTAATTTTTCTAAATTTAAAATTTGCATCTCATATTTATTTTTGGACAAAAGTTGAGCTTGAACTTCTCACAGAAGAAACATAACCTATTTTTTGGACATGTAATCAAAATTTGGGAATGGAATAGTTTTGGGCCAAGCCTGTTGTTCCTTCCCAATCATATTTATATGATTTGTTATTGAATCCACGTATAAATAAATAAATAATAAATAAATAAATAAATAAATAAATAAAATTACCTCTATCAAATTGTACAGAAATTTCATTTGCTGATGACACAGCGCTAGTATTTTTGGGTAAATCATGGATGGAAGTTTATCAGAGTGCTGATCAGGGTTTGAGAATTATGAAAAATTGGATGAACGATCATGTTTCAACTGTCAACTTGAATAAAACAAAATATATCACTTTTTCCCCAACAACAGCAGGTCAACCGGATGATGCATTACAATTGAATATGCACACCGACTGTATATCAAATGATATTAATGATTGTGTCAACAGATTGAGAAGGTAAATTCTGTAAAATATTTGGGAATAATGTTGGACAGACATTTGAAGTGGGAGTCTCATATTAATTATCTGTCCTCTAAACTCAAATTTCTAATTTACAATTTTTACAGAATTAATCAACTCAAAGACCTTAATATAATAAGAACAATTTACTTTGCATATGTCCATTCTTCATTTCAGTATGCAATTGAGGCATATGGGGCGCTGCATTTGACTGTCATTTTAATAAAGTGTTCACATTGCAAAAACATCTTATAAGGGCAGCGTTGGGTAGACCAAGACGATACCCAAGTCGGACCCTTTTTGAAGAATTGGATGTACCCACCCACAGACAAATTTATGTAATGAAGATTGTTTTGCATCTGAATAAAAATGAGAGTATTTTGGAAACCAAAATTACACCCTACCCGACGCGCCCATCAGTTTCAAATATTTTTAATATAGATTTAGTAAGACTGGTGGTATGTAGACATCATTTTTTATACTTTTGTAACATATTTTGTAACAAAATTCCGATATATTTCATCAATAGTAAATTAGCTAAAACTCTTCTCGAAAAAATATCTGGGCTAAGAAAAAATTTATTCAACACTTCCCAAATTCTAATAATTTAATGTAATAATAATTTATATAATGTAAAGTTACGGAAAAATTATTCTTATAGATCTATAGATGTAGCCTACAATACTGTTGTCAATCAGTTATGGCATTGATAATATCACGTGGTATTGAGCAATGATTGTTTGTCAGATTGGCGTTTTATTGATAGTTCATTTTGTTGTTTTGGTTTGTAGCCGGATGGGATATCTTATTTTTGTTTTTGCCTTTGTATTTTTATTTTCTTTATACTAATCTCATTGTTTGTAGTTTTATCATTTTGCAAGAAAGTTTTAAAAAATATATATCGAAAATTAACTTACAGCTAGCGCACAAGTTCGCTTTGCTAGCTGTGCCAATTCTATTTATTCAATCGAAATGGTGTATTTCATTTCGATGATTATGTATCTACTGAATATTTCAGTTATTATTGTATTAATAATTTGGAATATTTCAAGTGATTTGTATTTTGGCAAAATAAAGATTTTGATTTTTGATTTTTATTGTACACTAAGAGATTATAAAAGAATGAAACCATAGAGGAAAGATAGCATATAAGAAGATATACCATGGTATGAGTCGTTTAGGTTCCAAATTTCAATCAAATTTGATTTTAATTTAAATTCAGGTGCCAGGCACAGTAGAGTACTTCAGCAGTTTTATCTGCAAACAAGAACTATCTCGAATTTCCATTCTCAAAAATAGTGTCAAACAGCTACTAAAACTGCATTTTATCATGCTATTTCCCAGTGGCGGCTGGTGTAAATTGGGAGATTGCAGATATCAATCCCAACTTTCGTGGTAAATAAGAAAGCAATAAATTGGGATTATTAAATTGTCATTACACGGAACTTGAATTATATCAATTTTTTCTCAACATAATTCCAACTGTAAGAGATGATAAGGAATAAATGAGTAAGTTACAAGATTCAAACAATACAATAGAAATAGAAAACCCACAACTTTTTTACATCTATCAGTCTCTATTATAGTCTGGGAAGACAATAGCACAAATATATATCGTTTAACTGTCACTTCCAATTTTGTACTTATACGCGCTAAAGTGAACCTAATTTTACAGCTTGTGTGGAATTTTCAAGATTTGGAGGTCTTCCAAACTTCCCAAGTTCAATTTCACCCACAATTGCTATTGAACTAAATGAATCATATACAATGAATTTTCAATAGAATAAATAAAGTTTTCGTTTTTTACACAATCATTTACATACCGGTATCAAAGAATAGATAATGTAATATGTATAAGTTACTCACTGTGCCGGTATCCTCGAATCAAAACAAACAAAACTTTTCAACTTGGTCTGTCGTCTGTAGGGTGATCTGATAGGCTATCGACTATCGATACGAAGGCCGTCTTCATAGGTCGATATTGTTGGTATCGTATGCTATATAGTGTGGTCCACCTTATAATGGCAGTGGATAAAGATAGCAGAATAGCGATGCCGATTCTCTGCATTAATTAATTATATTTCCACACGGTCAAAAACATAATGTTCATCGGTGTGGACCTAGAAAAGGATAGTACCACCGGCTTTGTCGAATGATAGACAAGGATAGCGAAACCAAAGTTGATTAAATATGTCATTATAACGTGGACCTCACTATACTATTACTTTAGTAATAGCAGAGACAAGAATAATATAGTACTCATCCTTCTTACTTATCCTTACTTATCCTTACTTATCCTTCATCTATGGTAATAGTCTGTAGGTATTGATATTATGCGTTCCTTCTTCGGACCGCGCAAATTCAAAATGTTGAACTATCTGTTCTGGCTTTCTACTGTATGGATTTTGTCGGAATTGAGAAATTAATTTTCAATAATTCGACCATCAAATGGAGGTGTTATTAAGACGTTTTAAAAAACGAAATTCTCTTTCTATTGCCTGATTTTTTGGAGGCTATGCAACCTTGCAACCTTAAAAGGGGAGCCGCCACTGCTATTTCCAATGTCAGACTAAATTTAGCCGGTTTCGGAGCTCAGGACTCAGCTGAGTTCTAGCATAGAGAAACAATAGCGTAAGTAGATATCTCATGGTATAGGGCGTTTATGTCGCAACTTTTACTGTTATCTCAAGCCGATAGTTCTTGTAATTCTTTCCCGTGAAGCTGTGTGACACTGGTAGTCTCTCATATTGTGCCGTTCATACATTGTCACCCCAACAAAACAGTAAAAATCGACAATAATCAATAGTAATCGACTTGAGATAACAGTGAAAGTTGCGACATAAACGCCCTATACCATGGAATATCTACTTACGCTATTGTTTCTCTATGGTTCTAGACTGTAGACAGCTGGAGTCAGAAAATTGGCTTTCCGAACATAGTGACAGTCCACGTTTGAATTAAATTTCGAAAAACTAGAAAATTGAACACAAAATAAAATAAAGGGAAAATAGTGTAAAGTTTCAGCTATTTTGAATTATAATTGGGAATTTTTCATTCCGTCAAGGAAAAACGTTTCCAATTATTATAGAAATGAGAAAATAAAGATTGTCATAAAAACTGCAACTACGCCCCGTTTCGGAAAACCAATTTTCTGACTCCAGCTCTTTAAAGTCTAGAGCTCAGCTAAGGCTAGACGCGCACCAGTTAGTCAAGACAAGACATGATCAGACACGTTCAGTCACAACACTTCACATTGCTGCTCATGAAGACATGTCTAATTGCTATGACTAATCAGTGAGAGTTGCCGCGTCATAAAAAACCATGTGAAAGTATTGTGACTAAACGTGTCTGATCATGTCTTGTCTTGACTAACTGGTGTGCGCCTAGCCTAAATCTTGAGCTCGGAAACCGGCTCTCATAGTTGATAGAGAATTCTTGTACTCACCACAAAGTTAGGACCCATTGATAAACGTTGACAGTTCTGGATTTCCCTCATGCATAGTTCTGTAGTCATGTGATCGTCGGTGGCTTCATCTCTCACTCCCCATCTCATGTCCACTACCTACGACAAACACACAATGATAGACAAGGATAGCAGCACCGATTTCAAATTGTTAATCAAATACTGCCATTATAGAATAGACCTCACCATACAGGTTATCAAAAGTAACACTGGTATAATAATAATAATAATATCGAGTGACCTGGCTGGCTCAGGTCTGGTGTCAGAGTTTTCAGGTCGCAGCTGATCAATTTCAGGGCCTCTGACATGACCTAACGACTGCTTTTTAGGCAGCCGGGACCGACGGCTTAACGTGTCCATCTGAAACACGGGAGTGGCCCGAGATAAATATCTTGCCCGGGCCGGGATTTGAACCCGGGCCTCTGAATCATAAAGCCAGCATCTGATCCACTCGACTACGGCCACTCCTAGTAACACTGGTAACACTCTAAAAGAAAAAAATCTGGTGTGGCGCACTCACACAACTTTCCTTGCCGTTATGAAAATTGATCAACTGACGCTAGTGTTCACGCGCATCTCAAGTCTACTATTCTAACATCTAAGCCAGCGAAAATAACGCTGCAGACACACGAAGTCTGCTATCTCTTCATAGTGAATGATTTGATAGAATTAACAGTTGCCAACAGTTTGCAATTTAATAATCTTATTTCTCGAACTTCGAGCTTATTTTCAATTCAAAGTGTAGATGTTATTGAACATTAATTGTAGAGATTCTTATGCTCAATCTTCTCCACTTCAATTTTTTTTAATTGTATCTGAAGCCTGATAATTGGAAATCTAAAATCAAATTTTGCATAGATGGGGCGGAGCTCCTGGGATTTCTACAGATATTGGACTTGCGGCAGTTTATAGAGCTTATCAATGACTATTTCAGGTATGAATTTGATCGAAACCGTTGGAGCCGTTTTTGAGAAAATCGCGAAAAGCCCTGTTTTTGACAACATTTTCGGCATTTTAGCCGCCATCTTGAATTGCATTTGATCGAAATTGTTCGTGTCGGATCCTTATACTGTAAGGACCTTAAGTTCCAAATTTCAAGTCATTCCGTTGATTGGGAGATGAGATATCGTGTACACAGACGCATACATACAGACCAATACCCAAAAACCACTTTTTTGGACTCGGAAGACCTTGAAACGTATAGAAATTTAGAAATTGGGGTACTTAATACTTTCCTTACCTATGGTAATAGGGCAAGGAAAGTAATTACTACAAAATTTATTAAAGCGACATCATTTTCAGATAAGCTAGGGATGGTTTATCTATATACAATTCAGTGCTTTCACCCTTTTCCCTAGAGGGAAAAACAGGCGAAAAGAGAGAGTAAAGTGGAGAAAATTGAGGGAATCAAGGAAGGAAAAGGTAGAGAAATGGAGGGAAATGGAGGAAGAAGGAGGGAGACGAAGGGAATTAAGGAGGGAAAAGATAGAGAAATGGAGGAAGAAGGAGGGAATTAAAGAAGGAGAAGATAGAGAAATGGAGGGAAATGAAGGAAGAAGGAGGGTTAAGGAGGGAATTAAGAAAGGAAAAGATAGAGAAATGGAGGGAAATGAAGGAAGAAGGAGGGAGAAGAAAGGGAAAGGAGGGAGAACGTAGGGAAACAGGCTAAACAAGAACCAAGCTGTTGCACAATCATTCCGAGAGACAAAATGTCAACACCGGGCGTTTTAAAGGCAGTGAGACTCATCCGATACTGTCTGCATTCTATAAGAACTGCACCAATGCTACCCATTCAACCCAAGTACTGACAGGTGGAGTGAATTTCTCACCAGAGGGAATTTACGCCTTATCGTGAAACATGTCACCGCCATTATAGGAGATAAGTTATGTGGGTCGGAGGTTACAGACAGAAAAGTAACCTTCAAGTAAGATGAGTAAAGTCATTTCAACGATAAAAAGAATAAGAAAATTTCTCATTTGAGAGAATACTAAAAGGAAAGTGAGAATAAAAAACAAGAATAGATGTCTTTGAGAGAGAACATTGAAAGAGGTAGTAAGAGAAGAGTGATGAATTGGCAGAAACAGTGCGAAGGAGAAGAAAAAGGAATAGAAGACGCGAGAAAGAAGAATATACTGTAAGGAAAGTGAGAATAAAAAAAGAAGAATAGAGGTGTTTGTTGGAGAACATTGAGGGAGGAAGAGGAAGTGGGAGAAAAGTGATGAATTGATAGAGAGAGCGCAAAGGAAAATGTAAAAAGAAGAAGAAGACATCAGAAGAAAGAGTTTATATCGTCAGAGAAATCCGTTCAGACATGCTTAAGACTTAACTGAGTTTTTCAAGTATTTCAGTTCAGAAAATACGAAAAGGAAAGTGAGAATAAAAACCAAGAAAAAAGGTGTTTGAGAGAAAATTGAGAGAGGAAGTAAAAGTGATGATTTGGTAGAGAAAGCGCGAAGGAGAAGAAAAATGAATAGAAGACGTAAGAAGAAAGAAAATACTGAAAAGAATGTGGGAATAAAAAAAGAAGAATGGAGGTGTTTGTGAAGAGCATTGGAAGAAGAAGAGGCAGAAAGAAAATAGTGATAAATTGTAAGAGACAGCGCGAAGGAGAAAAAAAAGAAATAGAAGACGTGAGAAGAAAGAAAGAAAGAATGTATGTCGTCAGAGAAATCTGTTCACACAACCTTATGAATTGACTGAGTTTTTCAAGTATTTGAGAAAATACTAAAAGGAAAGTGAGAATAAAAAGAGTACAATAAAAATGTTTTAGGGAGAACATAGTGTGTGAGAAAGATGTAGTAATAATGACAGTGGAAAAGGGAACTTGGCAACAATGTTTGCCTTTCATTTTTAATGACTTTATAACCTGAATCTCACATAAAAGTGATGAATTAGTAGAGAGCACGAAGGACAAGAAAAATAAATTTAAGACGTGATAAGAAAGTAAAAGAGAAAAAGAATGTATGAAGAGATAAAGAGGTAGTAAAAGGAGAGTGACGAACTGTCAGAGAGGGAGAGAGTGCGAAGGAGAAGAAAAAGAAATAGAAGACGTGAGAAGAAAGAATGTGTGTCGTCAAAGAAATCCGTTCAGACAGCCTGGCACATCATGGCACCCCTGAAGGGGGGTGGTGATGAGTAGGGGTACCCCTTTGAAGGGGAGGTGAGTAGAGGTACCCCTCAAGGGTGAAGGTGTTTGGGAGGGAGGGGAGGAAAGCTAAGGTTTCGGCAGAATCGATTGATGGGCTGTTTATAGAACAGTTCAACAATCTATAAAAACACCATTTGGTAGGGTGTCGAGATACCATTCTCCCCTCTGGATTTCCTTTACAGGGAATCCACATATTTTACAGGTACAGTAGCACCTCCATAACTCGTAGTTGATGGGACAAAGGGTTCACTACGAATTATGGAGGTTACGGACTATAGAGGCTATAGTGAGGTCCATGTTATAATGGCAGTGTTTGATTAGCAATAATATTGCTATCCTTGTCTATCATTCAACAAAGCAGATATCGCTATCTCTTTCCCGCTTTGATCTGTTTCCAAATCGTCTTTCAACAATTTAGAATTAATAATTAATTAACAAAATATTTCATCCTAATTATGAAAATTCATTATGGAATTATTAAAAAATATAATTTCTTGTTGCTCAATAAAATATAATTGATTATTTTAAACGAGAATTAACAGTTAATATTACATCAATAAATCTGTATCAGCTACCGTCTACATAAGGCACTAGCCGTCAGGCTCGCTTCGCTTGCAATATCCGTCTAGCCAGGGGGCTCCGCCCCCTGGACCCCCGACTGGATCGTCCAAGAATGAGATCAGCAGGCTCGCTTCTCTCGCCTGCATTTTTCATTTGAGCATTTTTATCATATGTTAGGACAATCCAGTCGGGGGTCCAGACTAAACGTCTGGCTAAACGGATATGGCGAGCGAAGCGAGCCTGACGGCTAGAAATATAATATTCCCAGGATTAAAGTAGCAGTGCTCAATCAATTTTTCCGCGATAAATGCATTTGAATCTTCAACTTGGTGCCAACCTAACAAAGTCAACTCAACTTAATGCCAACCTGACAAAATTATTAATTTAGTTGCCAGTTAACAACTGTTTCGAAGAGGTACTCTATCTAGATTATAGTTCTATAGTAACATATGATATGGAAATTTCAATTATAATTAAGAGATTGGGAGAAGAAGAATATACATGCTAAAAGACGAACTTTAAACCCTTAAAAACAACCCTTAGAGTTAAAATATAGCCAAAAGATTTCTTAGTGCGCCTCTAAAGGGCCAACTGAACATACCTACCAAATTTGAACGTTTTTGGTCCGGTAGATTTTTAGTACTGCGAGTGAGTGAGTGAGTGAGTGAGTCAGTCAGTCAGTCAGTGAGTGAGTGCCATTTCGCTTTTATATATATATAGATAGATTGGCAAGACAGAGGATCGGCTACATTGATCTCCTGTCTTTCTCCACTGCCATTATAACGTGCACCTCACTCTAGGAGGATGTGAGTGTGAGGAGGAGGAGGAGGAGGAGGAGGAGGAGGAGGAGGAGTACAATCATGGAGGTTGAAGAAGAAAACATATGAACTGCAGAATGCTAATTATTTCTAAGCAAAGATCAATTAATCATAAATAAAAAATGAATATTATGATCATAAATAAAAATATCAAAACATAAAACACATTTCCTGTGGACTGTGGAAATCATAGGACTACAGAGTTGCCAATTCTCAGTTACCTCCGCCTCCTATATTAGATAACAAGTAGAGTTATCCAATATATCTGATGTAAAATTAATTGAATGGTTACCTGGAACTCCAAGCCGTGTTTTTCACGACAGTAGTCCTTGATTTTCGGATAACACTGTGCCATCAGAGTATTTCTCTCCATTGTTGTATCTGTTAAAATAATACCATATAGAGAAACAAGAGCATAAGTAGATATACCGGGGTGTTTAATATAGGCTAAAATTGTTTGTGTAGTTGAGAAGTTGATATTGTGGTAATTATTCATATTGAATGAAAATGACTAAGAAATTGTCAAAAAACCACTGATTTATTGATAATTAGAAAGACCGGTTTCGGTTATTACACCATTGTCAATCTCTGATAAACTCAGACAAACTCTGTTTATCAGAGATTGACAATGGTGTAATAACCGAAACCGGTCTTTCTAATTATCAATAAATCAGTGGTTTTTTGACAATTTCTTAGTCTTTTTCATTCAATTTAATATAAGTGATACAATAGCATAGGTAGATAATATCCCATGATATAGGGTGTTTATGTCGCAACTTTTACTGTTATCTCAAGCCGATAGCCCACGTACTTCTTTCCCGTGAAGCTGTGTGACGCTTGTAGTCTCTCATATTGAGCCGTTTATACACTCTCACCCCAACAAAACAGTAGAAAATCTACAATAATCGACAGTGATCGGCTTGAGTTAACAGTAAAAGTTGCGACATAGACTAACAATACCAAGAGATATCTACTTACGCTATTGTTTCTCTATGATAATACTCTTCAATTTCACTTTCTATTTACGAACTGTTTGTTGATGATCACTGTTCAATACTTAAGTTACGACATAGCAGTCTGATTTTTAAAACTTGTAAAAATCATATTCGTTTTCAATTGTTTACCTCTTGCAAATTTCTATGGTAGAAAACTCAGTAGATTCTATAATCTGTTTTGCAATAACTGAGAAATTCAAAAACTCAGTTTCAATTTTGTCACATCCACATTATTTATTGATTCATACAAATAGTAGGCTACATCATCAAAATGATAGGGAGAGAAAAAGTTAGGTAGGTAACCTTGTGCTATTCTACTTCACTAACTTTACTTTTCTTGCTCGTCACAATAATTATTAAACTGCATTAAGGTATTCATCTCCCAAATTTAGATAAGGTCCGAAACAGGTCAAGTCTGTAGTTGCTCCCTTCACAAAATTTTCAGTCCTCAATTTCATTATTTTCACAAAGTAGATTTTGAGATTTAGATGCTTCAAAACGAAACATAGAAGTAATATTTCACATTATTATCACTAAAATAGGAAATATTCACATATTAAAAAATAATTTTGAAGAGCCAAAAAATAAAACTTGAAATTTATTAAATTTGTTGACGGACTGCAGTTTCGTGTTGAAATCTACACATCTTCATCTTTACCGCTGTACTGTAGTAGGTCCACATTATAATGGCAGTGGAAAAAATAGAAAAATAGCGTTGCCAATATCTACTTTTCTACTTCCTTCTGTAAAGGATGGCTGATACCGGTTTATCTAATGTAATTTATGTGAAATATCTTATGTAGAATAGCCTATATTTTCGAGATATATTTCTACATTGTTAAAAAACGATCTGGTTACTATGCGGGGCTAGAAAAAGGATAGCGCTATCTGCTTTGCCGGATGGCAGACAAGGATAGCAACACAAATATTAATCGAATACTGTCATTATAACGTGAACCTCTCTATAGTACCACTCACCTGTGAAAGTCGAACTCGTGAATATGCGCACAATTTTGGAGCTAACAGGTGGCAGACTCTCGAGTGAGCCGAGAAATATCAAATCCACTGTTCGGTCGTCCATATTGCTTCACCAATTTTATCCAATAAATTCTAAGTCTTTCTCTAGAAGGGAATCTGCAAACGGTATAGCATTGTTTTCCCAGTAGGCACCATTCTGTCAGCCAATGTTGAGATGAGAGATGATCTGAAAATGAAATGAAAACTTGGAAAATGTGAAAATTCATCTTTTAATTATTTTAATGTGGAAGAGTTTTCTTCATGAAATGTTTGTGGAAGTCTTAGGCCCGCCGCAAAGTAGACCCACGTTAATCCACAAAAAGCAACCCACGCCGTGGGATGTTTTGTAAACCATTGCTAGGCTTCTCTAGACATCTGTGTAATACATGCAATGAATAATCCACTTGTCAGCTGATTGATTATGAATAATTCTATAGCAATGGTTTACAAAACATACCACGGCGTGGGTTGCTTTTCGTGGATTAGCGTGGGTCTACTTTGCGGCGGGCCTTTGGGCCGGCTTCCGAGTTCGGGATTTAGCTAAGTTCTAGACTTTATAAACAGCTGGAGTCAGAAAATTGGCTTTCCGAAACGGGGCACAGTCATAGTTTTTATGATAATCTTTCTTTTCTCATTTCTATAATTGGAAACGCTTTTCCTTGACGAAATGGAACATTCCTAAATAATTTTAAATAGCTGAAACTTTACACTATTTCCTCTTCATTTTATTTTGTGTTAATTTTTTTCTAGTTTTTCGAAATTTAATTCAAACGTGGACTACGACCACGCCCCGTTTCGGGAAGCCAATGTTCTGACTCCAGCTGTTTGAAGTCTAGAACTTGACTAAATCCTTACCTCGGAAACCGGCCCTTGGATTTCCAAATTTTGCAAATAAATTCTAAAAATATCAATCTCGTGCCCCTCGAAGCCCAAATTTCAATTTCCTTCTATTTAATGATAATCCCTTAATGATAATAGGCTATGTCGTACTGTACAGTACTAAGAGCTAAAAAATCTATAGACCTACTTTAGTATAAACTATATCAACGCAAACTTTAGTTACTTCCTCACAAAAAACATCAGAGTAGAGAAAAGAAGTTTCAGTAATTTCCAAGATGGCAGTCTTGAATCTATATCCTTTAGTGAGGCCCACGTTATAGATGGACGTGGAGAAAGATAGGAGAACAGGGTTGCCGATTCTCTGCCTTGCCACTAATTTACACTTACACTTTCCATTAATATCTTCAAATGGATAGTTGTGACATTTCAATTCACTCTATCCAGCAATGACATTCATAAAACACGTTAGCTTTTCATAGAAGACTGATAATAAGGTACAGACCATATTAGGCGTTTTTCAGACGGCGTTTTCAGAGTCGGAAAAGCAGGAAGCTCTCCGATTTGCTGATTGGGTTGGCCCCTGAACAAACGCTTGAAAAAACCGCGATGACGTAACTTCTTTATCCATTATGAATTGATTCATGTTTTATCAAGTTTTGATTTGCAGAGTAAAATCTAAAAGCGAAATGGCACTCACTCACTGACTGACTCACTTGCAGAACTAGAAATCTACTACCGAACCAAAAACGTTCAAATTTGGTAGGTATTTTCAGTTGGCCCTTTAGAGGCGTACTAAGAACGGATTTGGAAAAATTTCCAAAGATACGCCCAAAATCTGCGTTTTTTCCAGCGTTTTTTTTTTTTTTTTGCTTTTTCACAGACTTATCGAGAAAAAATGAACAGAAATTGTTCAAATTTAGTACAGAAGCTCATCTAGGGTGTAATAATGTTGTGTTAGAAGGAAATTGAAATAACGCCAAAGATACACCTAAAATCTGCGTTTTCCAGCGTTTTTTGCGCTTTCTCAGCTTTATCGAGAACAAATGAACAGGGAATGTTTAAATTTACTACAGAAGCTCAGCTGGGGGGTGTAATAATGTTGTGTTAGAAGGAGTTTGAAAGAACGCCAAAGATACGCCCAAAATTAGCGGTTTTTTGCGTTTTCTCAGTTCTTTCAACAAGTAATAGACAGAAAATGTTCAAATTTGGTACAGAGGTATAGCTAGGGTCTAAAAATTTTGTAATGAGGTGACTTTAATATTTCAACAAAGATACGCCCAAAATCAGCGTTCTTCCAACGTTTTTCTCAGCTTTTCTGCGTTTTCTCAGTACTTTGACTTTCTAATGGAATGAAGCATGCTCAAATGAAAAATGCAGGCGAGCGAAGCGTGCCCGCTGATCTCATTTTTGGATGATCCAGTCGGTGGTCCAGGGGGCGGTGCCCCCTGGCTAGACGGATATGGCGAGCGAAGCGAGCCTGTCGTCCCGGAATGTGAGTGTGAGCGCTACTGTTATCAGGTCTGGCTGCAACTGTCTACAACGTTGATGGAAAGATACATTTTCAAGATGTTCGATGTTTTTGAACTGGTAGTATTATAGTCTACTAAACAGCTGATTTATGATGAATAATTGACCGAGCGAAGTGAGGTCTAAGATTCAAGTCGCCGGTTTGGCATTTCTCTTAATGTTCAAATGTATAAATGTTTATATGTTACTAAGACACATATTTAATGTCGAATAAATTGTAATAGAATTGGACTCAACACGAGCTTTATTCGACATTAAATATGTGTCTTAGTAACAGAGATAACAGATTATAAATATTACAGCTGTTTTATCATCACACGCATTTACGGTGAAACGCGGTGATAGATTTTCATGAAATTTGACAGGTATGTTCCTTTTTTAATTGCGCGTCGACGTATATACAAGTTTTTTGGAAATTTCGCATTTCATACGCCAATATCAGAGTAAAAATCAGACTAT
>NC_052504.1:99318295-99409195 GCF_014356525.2 Nilaparvata lugens
AGAAATTCAGAATATACTCTATTCTAGAAATAATAAAAATAAATTAGACATAACATAACTGAAATCCCAGTTGTACTCATTTTACCGGCAATAATTATGGGATGCTGCATATGATGTACACATAGAAAATCGATTTATCATTCAAAAAATATAATAAAAACTATCTTGAATGAACCAAGGTTATACCCAACAAACATTTTCCTGGATTTTGATGTTTTTACCGTGAGACAACTATATTATTGAACGAGCGAAGTGAGGTCTAAGATTCAAGTCGACGGTTTGGCATTTCTCTTAATGTTTAAATGTTTATATGTTGCGCATTTACGGCGAAACGCGGTAATAGATTTTCATGAAATTTGACAGGTACCTATGTTCCTTTTTAAATTGCGCGTTGACGTATATACAAGGTTTTTGGAAATTTTGCATTTCAAGGATTATATAAAAGGAAAAAGGAGCCTCCTTCATACGCCAATATTAGAGTAAAAATCAGACAATAGAATTATCATCATAAATCAGCTGACAAGTGATTACACAGATGTGTGGAGAAGCCAGTCTATTACTGTATTTGTATAAGATCTATAGTTCCAATCAAAGACATTTAAGAGGTATGCATCTTTAAGCTGGGTTTACACCAAAGTTATAAACAAAATGGTATAACTTAATCCTTATAGATTCTATTAGATTGAATGGAAGTTGACAACACATATGTTCATCATGTGTATGATAAGTTATGTTCATTTAATAAATTTAAAAAATAAATAAATTATGTTATCTTGTAACCAGCTTAGCAACATAGGTAACGTTTTTTGGGTGCAAATTTCAAACAGAAATTCTATATTTGGATTGTTTTATGTGATAAATTACAATTTGAAGCAATTTTGGAAATTTCGCATTTCAAGGATAATATGAAAGGAAAAAGGAGCCTCCTTCATACGCCAATATCAGAGTAAAAATCAGACTATAGAATTATTATTCATCATAAATCAGCTGATAAGTGATTACACAGATGTGTGGAGAAGCCATTCTATTACTGTATTTCCATAATAAGGTCTATAGTTTCAATCAGGTAATTGTGGATGAGAACACTGCGTGAGGTCTACTGTTCACAGAACTACTAGTGATAGCATTAATAATAGTGATATAATATGGTTTACCACAAGGTACGGTTTTATCACCTGTTTTATTCCTTATATATGAAAATAAGCTTTAAATTCGAGAAAATGTGATTATTCAATTGCAAATTATTGTTGATTCTATTAAATCATTCACTATGAAGAGATAGCAGACCTCATGTGTGTCTCCAGCGTTATTGCCCTGTCACCAGCTGGCTCAAATCTTTGAATAGTAGACTTGTGATGCGCGGGAACACTAGCGTCAGGTGATCAATTTTCATAACGGCAAGGAAAGTTGTGTGGGTGCGCCACACCAGATTTTTTTTAATAAATTTGGTTCAATCGCAGCTTTAAGGTCTCTGGTTTCAATATTTTGTTTTGCAGTCATGGTATTATTATGCGTGCCCATCAGTATCAATATTCTCACATTCGAAAAAACTAATTGAATTGAATTGATAATTTCTTTATTCATCAAAATGCACAAAATACATCTGAACAGTGTCAAATTACAAAAATAATTATTAATATCGTCACAAAATCATCCTTTACACATACAGAAGTCAAAAATTCTGATAAAAAACAAGATTCTAAAATCTTACAGTCAAATTGACATACTCCTGCAAAGAGTATAGAGATAGTCCCACCAAATATTCCTTTAATTTTTTTGTAGGTATTCAACCTCCTCTATTTCTTTCAACTCTCTAGGAAGTATATTGAAAAATTTTCTCCCCATAAAAAGTGTTTTTTTCTTAAAGAAATCCAATCTATGCCTTTCCTCGATCCTTCCAAATCTGGTGTTGTAGCCATGTGTTTCGTTTCTTGATCCTGTTGACGAGCATTTTTAAAGTACATGACTACGTCAAAAATATATTGCCCATAGATTGTTAGATTCCAAACTGTGGAAAAACGAGTTCTACTGAGTCTAATCTTTTTAACTTCATTATTATTCTGAGAGCTTTTTTTTGTTGGAATAGTATCTTATCAAGGTTACTCTTGGTTGTACTTCCATAGATAGCAAGTCCGTATGCCAGATGAGAATGTATTAAGAGTGTTCCCGCGCATCTCAAAGTCTACTGTTCGAAGATTTGATCCAGCTGGTGACAGGGCAATAACGCTGGAAACACACGAGGTCTGCTATCTCTTCATAGTGAATGATTTAATAGAATCAACAGTAGTCAACAGTTTGCAATAATTGAAATAATCACATTTTCTCGAATTTCGAGCTTATTTTCAATTTTAGGTGAAAATGTTACTGAACATTAATTGTAGAGATTTTCATGTTCAATCTTTTCCACTTGAAATTTTTTGTTTAAATTGTATCTGAAGCCTGATACTTGGGAATATAAAATCAAACTTTGCATATATCTGAAATATTTACAGATATGGGACTTATGGCAGTTGATAGAGCTTATCAATGACTAATTTAGGTATGAATTTGATCAAAATCGTTGGAGCCGTTTCCGAGAAAATCGCGAAAACCCCTGTTTTTGACAACATATTCGCCATTTTAACCGCCATCTTTAATTGAATTTGATCGAAATTGTTCGTGTCGGATCCTTATATTGTAAGAACCTTAAGTTCCAAATTTCAAGTCATTCCGTTGATTGGGAGATGAAATATCGTGTACACATACACACACAACACACACACACACACACACACACACACACACACACACACACACACACACACACGGGACCTTGAAACGTATAGAAATTTACAAATTGGGGTACCTTAATTTTTTTCGGAAAGCAATACTTTCTTTACCTATGGTAATAGGGCAAAGAAAGTAAAAATGGCAGGATTGTGTCATTTGCAGATGATACAGCAATAATCTTCACCAAAGCTGATTGGAAGAGCTTTTTCAGCAATGCAGAAAGTGATATATTGACAGTCAAAAGATGGCTTGACATGAGTACCATGAAATTGAATGTAAACAAAACAAAATATACAACTTTTTCACTAAATTCAACTGGACAACCAGAAAATCTCTTCAAGCTAAAACTGCACTCACGTTGAACAAATCATTTAATATGTAACTGCCCACAAATAGAAAAAGTAAATAATAGGTACTAAATAAATATCTTGGAGTAATAATAGATGAAAACTTTAAATGGAAATCTCATATAACTTCTCTGTGTAAAAAACTAAACTAAATTTCGTATAAATTCTATAAATTAAACAAAATATTTAATATAAATAACTTAAAAATCGTTTATCATGCGATAGTTCAATCAGTTTCACAATATGGATTACTGATATGGGATGCTGCATATAATGTACACATAGAAAATCGATTTATCATTCAAAAAATATAATAAATACTATCTTGAATAAACCAAGGTTATACCCAACAAACATTTTCCTGGATTTTGATGTTTTTACCGTGAGACAACTATATTATTGAACGAGCGAAGTGAGGTCTAAGATTCAAGTCGACGGTTTGGAATTTCTCTTAATGTTTAAATGTTTATATGTTTATATGTTGCGCATTTACGGCGAAACGCGGTAATAGATTTTCATGAAATTTGACAGGTACCTATGTTCCTTTTTAAATTGCGCGTCGACGTATATACAAGGTTTTTGGAAATTTCGCATTTCAAGGAAAATATAAAAGGAAAAAGGAGCCTCCTTCATATGCCAATATTAGAGTAAAAATCAGACTATAGGATTATTCATCATAAATCAGCTGACAAGTGATCACACAGATGTGTGGAGAAGCCAGTCTATTACTGTATTTGTATAAGATCTATAGTTACAATCAAAGACATTTAAGAGGTATGCATCTTTAAGCTGGGTTTACACCAAAGTTATTAACAAAATGGTTATAACTTAATCCTTATAGATTCTATATTAGATTGGATGGAAGTTGACAAACACATATGTTCATCATGTGTATGATAAGTTATGTTCAATCTCATATAATCTAAAAGGATTGAGTTATTAACATTTTTTTATAAATTTGGTCCAATCGCAGCTTTAAGGTCTTTGGTTTCAATATTTTGTTTTGCAGTCATGGTATTATTATGCGTGACATCTGGTACTTGTGGATGAGAATACTGCGTGAGGTCTACTGTTCACAGAACTACTAGTAAAATACTAAGTAAAAAATAAATATTTCTTCCCAAAGCTGATCAAGAACACTTATCATATCAGACCGGGTTTAATAGAGAAATTTCGAGTTTATACTACTAAACTTTCATTGATCAGAAGACAGCTACATTACACAACCAGTAAACTGATCAATGAAATACCTTTTGACTTGGATTTCAAAATTAGTAAAAAGAGCGTCAATGAGTCGATTAAGAGGGAATATTTCTTTACCTTAAATATAGCAATTTAATTTAATTTTTATTTTAAAGTCTTTTCTCTGCACAATATTTGTTTGACTTTTCATGATTCTGCTGTTCTATAGTTTTTATTGTAATTATTAGTTGCAAATTAATTAAAACTTTCTGAATTATTTCGAAGTATTATGTTTTTCTTTTACTGTTTTGCATCTCTCACCAGTGGGCAAAGATTTTATTTTTGCTGGTGATGCCTAGATTTTATAATTCATTTCAATTTTATTCAAGTATATGTATTAGTAATTATGTTTATTTAATAAATTACATTTTTAATGATATGTTATACGGTATTATAAAGAGTTTGTAATATGTCTTGAATATTCTAATTGGCAATAAATGAAATTGAAATTGAAAAATTAAATTCACAATATCCAAATATAAATGCTGTACGGTACCAGTGAAAGTATCAATTTGAAATGAAATTATTTTTCAAGACCTAGGCTGGGTTGCACAAAAGCCTATGAATTTAAATCATGATTAAATGCCACGAGAGCCAATCAGAAATAAGTTTTTCAAAAGAAGTCTTCTCTGATTGGTTATTGTGGCAATTAATCTCTGTTAAAATGTAACTGGCGGTTGTACAAAAGTCAGTTCAATCATATATTAAATATATTTTTGCATTGGTATTCTTGTAATAGAGGTGCTAAGATAATAGTATTATCTTTGAAAATAGTACCTATATAGGTGTTTTTAAAATAAAACAGAAACGATATTATTTGAAGCATACAAGGGAGAATTGCTTTTTATTATGTGTATATTCAGTCTCATTTAGCATAATGGCATTGTTGTATGGGGAAGAAATTCAAATGTGAAAAGGTTTTTTATAGGCTATTATACAAAAAAAGTTTATCAATTACGGTATCAATTTGTAAAAAGATAGTAGAACCCAGTGTTTAAGAACCTCAGAATTATGACAATTACTGCACTGTATGTTTTTGAATGCCTGATATACTCAATAATAATGTAAACAGTTTTCTTGTTAATAGTAATGTTCTCATCCATTTCACTAGACTGGCTACAGCACTCAAAATGGCACATTGTAACTACCAAATTATGTTGAATTTGGAAAAAGAATGTTGGCTACAATAAGTAACCAGTTGGAATAAAAGAGCTTGAGATTAGACAGTTCAAAATATGTGTGAAAAAATTTTAATTGATTGCTGTCCTTACAGTATGAAATGGTTTGATATAATGCATAAAAATAATGTGATGTAATTTGTAATTTTTGTGACCTTTGATTCATTTTATGTTGTTAAATTTGTTTTAATTGACTGCTATCCTCACAGTATAAAATACCTTATGATGTGATGTAATTTTATGACCTTTGATATATTGATTTTGTTGATTTGTGATTGCTTGTATTTGTTTTTAATGTTCTGACAATAAACAAACCTTGAATCTTGAGACGACAAAGTTGAAAAATTACGCTATATCGCTTCAGAAGCAAAAATAGATTCCTAATGGAACGTTCGCTTATATATTATTTCAAAAACCTCTTCTCCAATATATATAGGTATTACATAATTTTTATCAATGAAGTGCCTATCAGTCCATTATATTCTTCATAGTTAAAAATAACAAACTATTTATCGCCTTTTCAAAAAGCCGCGGTCTCAAAAACTATCAGCAACACCAACTCAACATCAAGATATCCAGTAAAATCCAGATTCTACCATTTTTTATTGGGAAAGTAGGCTATTCCCTAAGAATCTTCGACGGTATTGGTTAGCTGATTATTTGCAACGAGAATTAGAGACAGCTGTTTCAAAAAGAAGACGTCTTCAATATTGGTTCTTGTGGCATTTAATCACTGTTGAATTTAAACAGGCTTTTTTGCAACTGGATCATACTATTTATACTGTCTTGTAGATGAGGCTTTAGTGAGAACAAATTATCAATACTTACTTACTTACTTGATACTTCAATATTGTAACAGCTATTGCAATTTAAAGAAACCAAGACCAAGCCTATTTAAGTACGGTACAGGAATTAATGGTATCTCAATTGACAATGATAATGATAATAATTGGACAAAGGACTCGTGGAAGACCCCGGCTACAATATCTGAAGGGAGTTATCAAAGATTTAGGGATTCATAGCTACATCCAACTGAAAGTACAGCTCAGGACAGAAAACTATGGGAAGCTGCCTACCAATCGAATGATTGTACCTAGTTAAAGAAGAACCATATACGATTTCTTCTCATGCTATCTTCTCTCTCTGCTAAAGATTTACTGTATAATTATTATTAGGTGCTTAATAACTCAAATTCAAATTCATTTTATTTATTTATACATTGATAGATAATTCTCAACTGTAAATGATGGGAAAGAAACAACAGGCTTAAAGCCCAAAACTGTTCCTTTCCCAAATTTAGATAGAAATTTTCCAAAATTTATTTAACAAAAATATTGTTAATGAAACATTGATAACATTTATAACAAAGTCAAAAGCATAATAAAATACAAAACTATGAGAACAACATAATAAAATATAAGGACATTTTTCAACAAGATAAGTCTTTATTTTACTTTTAAAACATTCAAAATCGTCAACCTTAAGACTATCTGGCAAGTAATTATAAAGTCTTGTGCCAAATTAAATAAAACAGTTGAATATTTAAGAATAATTACACTGATTCAGTCTGAGTGAAGAAGATTTCTTGCATGATGGCTATGAACAGAGCTATTCAAAGAAAGACAGGCTAAGTTTTTCTTGATGTATAACAAACATTCCATTCCATAAATAGCATGAATTGTCAAAATTTTATAATGCTTGAAAAGTGGTTTGCAATGAGATACCCTTTAAGGGTATCTTATTAACGATAAAGATATCCCTTACTATATATGAAGTGGTTTTGGCCATTCATTCTATATGAATATACCCCTCAATGGTATCTTATAAATCAATAAACATGTAGAACTCACATGATCTAGGAACACCAGCAATAATTCTAATGGCTCGCTTTTTCAAAACAAACAGTTTTGTAACATTAGTATCCATGGGCGTAGATCCTGGAGGAGACACGGGGGACGCGTCCCCCCCAATATTTTATGGTATATTCTGTGTCCCCCGGAAAAATTTAATGAAGTTTTTATTATGATAACACATTTTTATTAGTTCATTTTTTGCACAAGAAATTAGTATGATCATCTCATTTAAGGAGTTCGTCTATTGTTACCTAAGTATTTTGCATCTTAATCTCTCTTCAAACAAGAACAGAGTTACAATCAGAAAGATTTAAGACTTTGTTTTGAAAAATGTAACTACTCATGAGAATTTATGTTGATCTTTGTAACACAGTTTTAGCTATTAAGTAAAAATTACAGCTTTGTATGGTTTGTAAGTGGAGAACTTTTTCATGCTTATTTAGCTATACTGCTTTGGTTGGTAATCCAAACGAACAATACAACTAATGCTGTTTTTTTCGTGAATAATTTGTATTTAGTAAAACTTGAAACCATTAACTCAGAATTCTATTTATTTACCCACTAATTTACCACTGCCAAATAAGAGGATTTAAAGCGGATTTGAAGTGAAATATGCTTCAAAAACCATCATTTTAATAAGCTATTTTTCAAAAAAATCTTTGCTGGGGGGCACCCCCCATACCCCCCAGTACGTCCCCCCTAACGTCAAACAGCTATCTACGCCAATGTTACAATGTTAGTATCATTTCCCCAGGCAATTATACCATAAGCTAAATGACTATGCACAGAGCAAAATAAACAGTTTTTAACACATAAGAGTTTACAATAAAATTCAAACGATTAAGTAGAAATATACCTCTTGACAGCCTGCCATGCAACAAATTTATGTGTGACTCACACTTAAGATTATTTTGAATAACTATGCCTAAAAATTTTGAACTATTTGTGTTAGAATTGAAACCAAACTCCAACATCTGAGTTTTTTCTTTGTTGAGACATAGTGAGTTTGCTGCTGTCCAGTCGTCGATAAATAAATAATTTTTTTTATTAACTCAAGAATTTGATCCAAACATAGAGTATTATCAATAAAAGTCAAAAGCATAATAAAATACAAAACTATGTCAACAACATAATAAAATATAAGGACATTTTTCAACAAGATAAGTCTTTATTTTACTTTTAAAACATTCAAAATCGTCAACATTAAGACTAGCCTATCTGTCAAGTAATTATAAAGTCTTGTGCCAAATTAAATAAAACAGTTGAATATTTAAGAATAATTACACTGATTCAGTCTGAGTGAAGAAGATTTCTTGCATGATGGCTATGAACAGAGCTATTCAAAGAAAGACAGGCTAAGTTTTTCTTGATGTATAACAAACATTCCATTCCATAAATAGCATGAATTGTCAAAATTTTATAATGCTTGAAAAGTGGTTTGCAATGAGATACCCTTTAAGGGTATCTTATTAACGATAAAGATATCCCTTACTATATATGAAGTGGTTTTGGCCATTCATTCTATATGAATATACCCCTCAAGGGTATCTTATAAATCAATAAACATGTAGAACTCACATGGTCTAGGAACACCAGCAATAATTCTAATGGCTCGCTTTTTCAAAACAAACAGTTTTGTAACATTAGTATCCATGGGCGTAGATCCTGGAGGAGACACGGGGGACGCGTCCCCCCAATATTTTATGGTATATCCTGTGTCCCCCGGAAAAATTCAATGAAGTTTTTATTATGATAACACATTTTTATTAGTTCATTTTCTGCACAAGAATTTAGTATGATCATCTCATTTAAGGAGTTCGTCTATTGTTACCTAAGTATTTTGTATCTTAATCTCTCTTCAAACAAGGACAGTTACAAGAGTTACAATCAGAAAGATTTAAGACTCTGTTTTGAAAAATGTAACTACTCATAAGAATTTATGTTGATCTTTGTAACACAGTTTTAGCTATTAAGTAAAAATTACAGCATTGTATGATTTGTGAGTGGAGAACTTTTTCATGCTTGTTTAGCTATACTGCTTTGGTTGGTAAACCAAACGAACAATACAACTAATGCTGTTTTTTTTCGTGAATAATTTGTATTTAGTAAAACTTGAAACCATTAACTCAGAATTCTATTTATTTACCACTGCCAAATAAGAGGATTTAAAACGGATTTGAAGTGAAATATGCTTCAAAAACCATCATTTTAATAAGCTATTTTTCAAAAAAATCTTTGCTGGGGGGCACCCCCAATACCCCCCAGTACGTCCCCCCTAATGTCAAACAGCTATCTACGCCAATGTTATTATCATTTCCCCAGGCAATTATACCATAAGCTAAATGACTATGCACAGAGCAAAATAAACAGTTTTTAACACATAAGAGTTTACAATAAATTTCAAACGATTAAGTAGAAATATACCTCTTGACAGCCTGCCATGCAACAAATTTATGTGTGACTCACACTTAAGATTATTTTTGAATAACTATGCCTAAAAATTTTGGCAAAAACTATTTGTGTTAGAATTGAAACCAAACTCCTACATCTGAGTTTTTTCTTTGTTGAGACAGTGAGTTTGCTGCTGTCCAGTCGTCAACCATAGTCGATCCAACCATAGAGTATTATCAATAAAAAGTTTAAAAAATAATAATAGTTACATATTTTTAGACATAGAACAATATCAATCAATTAATTATTTTCAGTTACAGTCCCAAGTAATTGTTTACTTACTTTCAGTTCAGTCTTACAGTTTTAGAAACATCACATTTTTATTAAATCTCCAGTCAAGATCAACAGTTGGGTGTCACAAAACAAAGTCAACAGCTAAAATAATATTGTAAACAGACAATACAGGCAGAAAACAAAACACAGCAAACAAGAAAACATCCATATCACAGTTCAAATCAAGAATCGCAGCCTACATGTCAAACTCAGTTTCATTCAAGAACTCAGCAATATAGTAGAAAGGTTTCTTCTCAAACCACCTTTGAAGTCTCACTTATATTCATTGAAAGGAGCTATTCTTACATAAAGAGGTAAACTATTATATAATTTTATACCACCCACAAGCCAGTGGTCTTGTGTCTTTTTCAGTCTACACCAAGGGACATTAATAATATGACTAGATCTTACATTAAAGCTGTGCAAAGAACCACGTTCATCATAGTTTGATATGGTTTTCTTAACATGTATTAGAACAGTTAATATGTACAGGCTGTAAACAGTCAATAATTTTAATTGTATATAAAGAGGTGGACAAGATTCTCTGGGACTTTTTCCTAACATAGCTCTAAACCTAGCTCCGCAGTGCAGGCTGGATGCTTGGCTGAATCGGACTAGGCGCTGAGACAGCAAATAACAGCAGCGTTGGTGGGAATGCGAGCGGCCGCAGTAACATCTTCCACCCAGCAATGGTCGGCGTAGTTCCGCCTGGCGGACAGACGAAAGATCAATCCAGTCGGTTATTTGATCCCTCCAGCCAGGCTCAGCCAAGCAGCCGAGACAATAGAACAATGGAGTGACGGTCTTATTCGCGTTCATCAGCAGTTTTCTTTCTCACGATTATTTTGATTTTTGTGCTACCTATAATCAATAATAACTCCAGTCACCAGTAAAAAGTTTCCAGAAACGTGGTGTACTACCATATTAATGACTTTTCATGATGATTTTTAATTATTTAAAAACATTGTTGACATTCTGAACCTTCAGGCTAAACTTGGGGTCGCTGAGAACGAATCTGCAATCAGAATTTCTCTATCACGAAAAATAACGAAAAAGACCGAGCTGTTGATCTTCCGGCAACTGTTAACAGTCATCCTGCAATGCGGTCGAAACACTTCCAAGCCAGACACCCATCTCAAATGACAACAACGCCAAGCTGTGAGAAACCATCCTGCACTGCGGCGCTAAGTTAAGAGCTCAATTAATACATTTACAAAACCATGAAAATTACTAAACACAATGATAGATTATCATTTCTCATCTTGTTGAGATATGTGATTTTGTTGCTTGTAATTTAAATATTGTGAAATATAATATGAATTTTGATTGCAGGGCCGAAGATTTGGACCATGTTGTGTTCAGAATGGGCGTTCTGTCGGTACTGCGTTCGCTGAAATGCAACGGGCAGACAATCGGCCTGATGATTACTGCGTCACACAACCAGGAGGCCGACAACGGCGTCAAAGTGGTCGACCCGCTGGGCGAAATGTTGGAGCCGGCCTGGGAGGAGCTGGCCACTGACTTGGCGAACGTGGCTGACGACCAGTTGGACGCTGTGGTCGGTCAGATTGCTGACAGCCAACACATCGACCTGTCCAAGACGGGGTCGGTGTTCATCGGCCGAGATACTAGGTGAATTATCACGTAAATTAAAATTAATTATGTATAGTGAGGTCCACGTTATAATGGCAGTGTTTGATTAGCAATTTTATTGCTATCCTTGTCTATCATTCTACAAAGCGGATAGCTTTATCTCTTTCTCGCTTTGCTCTGTTGCCAGATCGTCTTTTAAAAATTTAAAATTGATAATAAATTAACAAAATATTTCATCATAATTATGAAAATTCGGTATGAAATTATTGAAAAAAATAATTTCTTCCTTAATAAAATATAATTGACTAGGCTATTTTACTTGAACGAGAATAAACAGTTAATATTACATCAATAAACCTGTATCAGCTACCGTCTATAGAAGGCATTGACAAGACATAGGTTCGGCAACGGTGTTCTCCGATCTTTCTCCACTGCCGTTATAACGTGAACCTCACTATAGTGAATAAAAAACGTTTGATACTGTATCGTGTGTGGTGATACTGTATCATTTTGTGTCGATACTGTATCATTTTTTGTTGATACTTTATAATAATTTGATTGTATGGTAAGAGATGTTGTAGTATTTCTCCATAATTGAAAGAATAACACTTTTATGTTGTCAATATCACTATCTTTGTTCATTACAGACCAGGCTACATGGTAACACCTACCTTAGTTCAGCTGAAGATGTGGTAGGTGTAACCATGAAACCAGGCTCTGTAATGTGAATTAATCTTTGAACAAATATAATGGTATTGACAGTGGCCCATATGAATAAAACCAGAGCAAATGCTCATGAGCAAGAGCATGGAGCATAAGGTTTTGCTCATGAGCAAAAGGTAGAAGCAAAAGCATTTGCTCATTTTTATATGAATAAGCTTTACCTTATACTCTTACCTTATGCTCCTGAACTCTGGAGCAAATGCTCACGTATTTTAAAGATTTTTCATCAGCTGATTCACTCTGTAGCCTTAATTTGTTTTTATAGCTCACGGAAGCGCTAAATATGCAAGTAAGGTGCACCGCTTGTGTTTGCGTCGTCTGCTCTGTTTTCTATTTATGAATAGAGTTTTAGGTTAGTTGAGTTTAGAATTTTGAAATAATAGCGTTAAAAAAATGTCATCTCTACAATAATCTTCAGCATATTCTTATAATATCAATAGCCTTCTTATAATCGTCTACACTCTCATCTTCTTAAATGCTTATTCCTATTTTGTGATGGCTATCTTCATAACAGGTAGCTATCTTTTTTATTTATTCTTTTGGTGATATATATCATGGTTGAATCTAAAAAGAGTTTTATAGTTCTCAACTATTGGTTGTGATCGTATCTTGTATAGTTTCCTCTTCCTCATACGAATTATTTGAGCCATTTTACTATGAGCAAAAGGTGATAAGCTGCTCTAGACTAGACTCACCTTTTTTGAAGCATTTGCTTCAAAAGTTGAGCAAATGCTCTAGTTTATTCATACAATTTTGAGCAAAAGCTTTTACTTTTGAGCAAATGCTCAAACTATTTTTTTGATGAGCATGAGGAAACGGTTTTGCTCACGTTTATTCATAGAAAATGAAGCAAATGCTCTATATTATAAAGTATAAGCAAATGCTCAACTTTATTCATATGGGCCAATGTCAACGTCTTATTCTTTCAATTGATACTGTATCATGTGTGTTGATACTGTATCATGTGTGGTGATACTGTACCATTTTGTGTAGATACTGTATCAATTAAAATACAGTATTTAATATAGTGAGTTCCACGATATAGTGGCAGTAGAGAAAGAGATAATTAATTAAAATAATACAATTAAATGTATAATTTAATTCAGTGAGGTCCACGTTATAGTGGAGAAAGATATGTACGGTAAATGTATTTCCTGAGTATTTGGGAAGATGATATTGTGGTATAGTGAGGTCCACATTATAATGGCAGAGTTTGATTAGCAATGGTATTGCTATCCTTGTCCATCTTTCAACAAAGCGGATAGCGCTATCTCTTTCTCGCTTTGCCTGTTGCCAGATCGGTTTTTAACGATGTAGAAATATAATATTGATCAACAAATTTTCTAATATTGATTATGAAAATTCATTGTAAAATATAATTTCCTGCTTAATAAAATATAATTGATTATTTTAAACGAGAACAGTTAATATCACATCAATAAACCTGCATCAGATACCGTCTATAAAAGGCGGTAGACAAGACAGAGGATCGGCAACGTTGTTCTCCTATTTTTCTCCACTGCCATTATAACGTGAGCCTCACTATAGGACTATCAGCTGGAGGTAACAGTGAAATTTGGAACATGATCATAAATTCCCAATACCATGGGATATCTTCTTCTGCTATATTTTCTCTGTGATACTAAACTGACGATGTCCATGTGCTCTTGTGAATACGATGAAAAAATGAATTATTTTCTTTTTAATTCTATGTTTTATTTTCTAATTGACCGAGCGAAGTGAGGTCTAAGATTCAAGTCGACGGTTTGGCATTTCTCTTAATGTTTATATGTTGCGCATTTACGGCGATACGCGGTAATAGATTTTCATGAAATTTGACAGGTATGTTCCTTTTCAAATTGCGCGTCGACGTATATACAAGGTTTTTTGGTAATTTTGCATTTCGAGGATAATATAAAAGGGAAAAGGAGCCTCCTTCATACGCCAATATTAGAGTAAAAATCAGACTATAGAATTATTCATCATAAATCAGCTGTCTAGTGGACTGTAATACTACCCGTTCAAAAACATCGGAACATCTTGAAAATGTATCTTTCCATCAACGTTGGTAGACAGTGACTACTAGTAGCTCTGTGAACAGTAGACCTCACGCAGTATTCTCATCCACAAGTACCTGATTGAAACTACAGTAACTATATTACCCAATATAGTAATACTAGCAGTTACCCGTGCTTCGCTACGGGGAACATGACAGAAAAGGATTTTTTTATTGGACTGATATTGGTATTGGCTTCTGATGAATAAAAACTGTATGTTGTAAAAAAATTGACATATTATCTTTACTATAAGTCAAACAGGCTTTTCATTTGATAATTGAGTGAATGAGACAGCAATCGGACATCTGAGTCGGGGGAAAAATATACAATGAATCATAATAATAATCATAATAATAATACATTTTATTCCCATTAATATACAAATAAGCAATCTAATCAATAAAATTTACACATATTCAAATACAATTTATGAAATTTTTTTACTAATATAAATAAATTTCATTTTTTCGGAAATTAACCTACTCAACTATGGAAAACCCATGTTCTAGAGCAGGTGTAATAGTAATACATTAAGTTTAGAGTGGGGGTGCAAATAACCCCTGAAAAAGTGAGCTTACAAATATTGTTCGAAATTTATGTTCCTATATTATGCCTTCCAGTTGTTTGATCCAGTTTTAATGGCGCATTTAAATTTTCTTGAGTTTCTATTATCTTGATGTGCACAGGAAGTAAATTGTGGTATTTTGGTGCTAGGTGGTTGAAGTAGTGTTGTTGGTATGTGCCTTCCTAGCCACGTTCGTGATGAGAAGGCTTCTATTCCTTGTGTTATGACAGTGGTTTCTGTTTGGAAGATTTCTGGGTTTTTGTGTAGTCTGCAAATAATTCCTAGGGAGTAGAGTTGTCTTGCGTCCATCACACCAAACTCATTGTAGAGCTGGTCTGACGGATAACGAAGAAAGTGGCTTCTGCTTGATGATTTTGATTATTAGTTTTTGCACTTTTATAAGGGGGTCGAGGTGAACGTAGTTTGTTCCTCCCCATCCTACAATTTATAGGTACGCAAAAACTGAACTAATAATGTGTTTGTCCATCAGTTCGCCGTGCAGCTCGCCATACAATATTTGGCTATCCATCACAAGTGGAAAACATGCGAACATGAATACAGAAGTATGGGCCATTTTTTATTTGATTAAATTCATGTTTCGAACAATTCATTGTTACGAATGACAAATTGATAGGAGCTTGTAAATATTTTCTTATTCAAATGAAATAACTTCTGGAAAAATATTGATTGGATAAATACCAATATTAAATTATTGTTGACCAAGAACTCAGTACATCGACAATTCATTCAACTAATTCGGTACTGATAAAATTATAATCATTTTTTTATTGATAATCAATTCATCAACTAATCATAAACTGACTGAAAAAAGTACTTCAATTTCCATGAATTCAATTAATATAATTATATAAATCTAAAGTGTAGGTCATATTTTATCTAAATTCACAAAGAGTTCGATTCTTGTTGGCAAGAAATCATTGTTATTTCACTAAAAGATAGGATAAAATGAATAGTTTTCCTTCCAGGGGGAGCTTTGACAACCCACAAGACTCATTTTTCATTTAAATAAATATCGAAAAAGAGCATAGGACCTTTTTTTTTGTTCAGCTTGCCAAAATACCCCTCATTTCAATACTAAAATTTTCGACTGACTGTACAGTGAGTCAATCATTCCATCAAGGCTTGAATAATTTTTAAATTGTAATTAAATAAAAATGGCAGAAAATAATTATCATGTAAATATCAACACCTCTAATTAAAGACATATTAACTGCATGCGTTTTCATATTGCCGATACAGCATTGATAAAACTGCAAACGTTTATTTAGCAGTCTCAAAAAACTGTTCTAGCTGAAAAATTGATAATCCAAGCCACGTGTAGGCCTATACATTGCATCAGGAGAACGAAGTTCAAAACTATGATTTTCCTAAACATATGTTTTTGAGATAATTTCTTTGATGCAGCTGTTTCACATTCACCATTATATTATACAGAGTTTATGAAAATAAAAATATTTATTGATTACCAAAACAATACTATTATATATTATAATAATAATTAATTATCAAAACAATACTTTTATTATATTAGTAATAATAATATTATTAAATAGATTTATCAATTATCAGAAAAATATTATTGAGGTTAAGTGGAATCAGGTAGAAAGCAATAGTATAACAGATGTTCTTTTTTGAATTTCTATCATATTATTTTGTTATTTTCAATGATTACAACATATGTTAGAATATCACATGTCAATAAATAAATTATCCCATTTCCATATGGCGTTCACCTTACCATGTTCATAACCTTACTTAATAGGATCCTTTTTCATCCTTTGAAATCCTTAGAGGCAAAATATCTAAAAATCCGTTCTTAGTGCGCGTCTAGCATGTTTGAAGAATATTTGTGCAAAGTTTCAAGTCTGTAGGACAATTAGTTTGAGCTGTAGTGTGATTTTACATTAAAATTTTCGAAAAATGCCCTCTCCTGGACCCCCCTGTGCTCCTGATCGAAATTTTTCTTCATAGATCTAATTTTTTTTCGTAGCTGAACAAAAACGTTCCTCATGACTTTGCTGTGCAATGAGCGGTTAAAAAGTACAAAATTTTGGGGGGGCCCCAGGTCCCTCAGGGGGGCAAATTTCTGAAAATCCTTTCTTAGTGGATGTTTTCAGGCTACCATAAACAATTGTGCAAAATTTCAAGTTTTTAGGCTCAGTAGTTTGGGCTGTGGTGTGATTTCAGTCTGTCGGGGCTTAGCCTTTTATAAGTATAGAGATAGTTATTATGGGTAATATAGTTACTGTAATTGAAACTATAAACCTTATGAAATTACAGCAATAGACTGGCTTCTCCACACATCTGTGTAATCACTTGTCAGCTGATTTATGATGAATAATTCTATAGTCTGATTTTCACTCTAATATTGGCGTATGAAGGAGACTCCTTTTTCCTTTTATATTTTCCTTGAAATGCAAAATTTCCAAAAACCTTGTAGATAGGTAATAGGTATTGATACTACCCGTTCAAAAACATCGAACATCTTGAAAATGTATCTTTCCATCAACGTTAGTAGACAGTTAACTATAATACTACCAGTTCAAAAACATCGAACATCTTGAAAATGTATCTTTCCATCAACGTTGTAGACAGTTGCAGCCAGACCTGATAACAGCGCTCACACTCACATTCCGGGACGACACGTCACGGTACGATAGGACAGAAAGCTCTATGTTTATTTAGGACTTTTTCTAGACATTGTAAATTGATAAATTATTTATTAATTTTAGAGAAAACATAAAAACAGGTCAATGTAACCATAGAGAAACAATAGCGTAAGTAGATATCCCATGGTATAGGGCGTTTATGTCGCAACTTTTACTGTTATCTCAAGCCGATAGCTCATGTAATTCTTTCTCGTGAAGCTGTGTGACACTGGTAGTCTCTCATATTGTGCCGTTCATACACTCTCACCCCTACAAAACAGTAAAATTCGACAATAATCAACAGTAATCGGCTTGAGATAACAGTAAAAGTTGCTACATAAACGCCCTATACCATGGGATATCTACTTACGCTATTGTTTCTCTATGATGTAACTTACTGAGGGCGAGGTCTACTGTTCACAGAACTACTAGTTATATTCTATTGTGTGTGTTGTTGTTGTTACAGACCAAGTAGTGATTCGCTAGCAAAGGCAGCATTGGCAGGTATTGCAGCGATGTCAGGCGTTGTCAAGGATTACGGCATTGTGACCACACCCATGCTGCACTATTATGTCACCTGCCAAAACACACACGAAGCCTACGGCAAGCCAACAGCTGACTCCTATATCAAGAAGATTTGCAGTGCCTTTCTGAAACTGCGGGGTCAAGTGAGTAGTGACGTAGAAAAAATAACATTAGAAGATTTTGGTTTGTAGAATTCAAAGACCTTAAAGATGCATAGACTCACATGCAGCGCTAGTGTCGTACTTTGAATTGAAATCGGCCATTGAGGGGGCAACCTATGAGATTATTACATACCAATGCATTTGTAATCTATAATATTACAAATATATAGATATAATATCTCGTGCTGAAATACCCCCAATGGCGGCCTTCAGTTTCAAGTAAGAGCTATCATTGGTAAGGCATAGGCATTGTGGGTCTATATCTCTTTAAGGTCTTTGGTAGAATTCATCCACAGTTTGGAAGTTTTTTATCAAATTATGGTGTTGTGTATCAAGTTGAAATGATACTGAATCATATTTAGAATAGAATACAATTTATTGTTTCTCTTGAACAACAGTACAATATTGCAAGAAAAAACACAACAAAGATATTAAGTTATTAGCCAAATTTATCAAATTTTATGGCTTAAAGATAAAACAAGATAAGAATACAATAGTTATTTGTATATCTAGAGTGAAAAGTACTGTTTTTTCTCCCTGAGGGAAAAGTTTGAAGCCCGAGGCGAAGCTGAGATTTGTTTCAAATTTGATTAGTTAATGAGGAATATTCGCTGGTTGGTATTTTGAATAACATGGAATATAAAAAAATATTTATACATTTTTTTAGTATACTGATATGAAGTTTGTAATACTTTTAGCATGAAACATATATTTCATGTATTGATCAAATGTCTGGTTGAGGTATTGAATTTAGTTGGTTTAATGACTACTCTACATGCTTCCTCATCCAAGCTTAGACCTTCTAACCTATTCCAAATGTAAGTTTTTAAAATAGAGATGCTTTCCCATGTAATTCAAATGGAGTCACTTTCACGCTCTAGGGAGTTTTTCTGTTTTTTCCTCCCGAGAGCAAAAAAGTGGCACTTTAGTATTATGTTTCAGGGAGTAAAGTAGGCTCTTTCGACAGTAGGTGGAGGAAAATAATTATTTATCATTGCCATATGTAATCATAATAATACAGAGTGATTATAAAAGAACTTTACAACTTTGAAAGCTCATAGATATTTATTGAAATTACTTACAGAATTGAGTAAGGTAATTTTGAATTGTTACAAAACACTTCAAGGTTAAGGTGTGGGTGTTATTTTGGTTGGATTTGAAAGCCGTTGGTAATGCGACATACATCCCACCGATAATCGATTTCTTGCCACACTTGTACCAGCATATCAGGCGTAACTTGTGCAACCGCGGTGGTCCGAATGTGATCCGATTTCGGAGGTCATTAAGATTGTCTGGTAGAGAACATAAACCTTATCCCTAATGAAACCCCACAGAAAGAAATTCATCGATGTTGAATCCGGTGAGCGAGATTGCCATGCAATTGGCCCTGCATTGCAAATCCAGCGAAGTTGAAAGTGATTGTCTAGAAAATCCCAAACCTCTCCGTAGAAATGAGTTGTTGCACCGTCGTGCTGAAAGTAAAAGGGCACTTGTTCATTCTTTTCAGCATGACCTTGATTTTTTCAATTAATACTCTTCTTTTTCAGCTTTGTCAACTTCTTGTTCATCATCATCATCATCTTCTTTATAGTCTTTTTCACCTTTTTTACATCCAAAGATGAAGCTGAAGACAATGGTGAACCACCTCATTTCCATGGAAAGTTTGGGATTTTCTAGACTATCACTTTCAACGTTGCTGGATCTTGCATGCAGGGCCAATTGCACGGCCATCTTGCTCTCCGGATTTAACATCTATGGATAGTGGCAAATGTTCCCTATTGAAAGCTCACATATTCTACGTGGAAGTGGATTTATGACAAATATTTTTTAATTCAAATTGAGATTTTTTACATTAGAATGTAGGCGCTCAGCCTCTGTCATCTGATCTATCCACCACATCTTCTAACTCGAAAGCGCTAGTGTTCCAAACTTCTGGTCCCCAATAGAGTATACTGCGTTTACCACTAAACCTGGTGGATAATTTTGGAACTACTTGGACAATTTCCTGATATTTAGATTACCTGAGATTTGTTAGAGCTATAGCGTTTCAGTTTTGCTTTCGGAAGTGCCTAATAAACAATTGAGGCGGTATACGGAAAACGGGCACATAGAACTATATGCCCTTTTTCCGGAGATTGCTTTATTAGATCGGCCATCTTGTTCTGCATATAACCTGAAAATCTTGAATACTGATGTTGGTACAACTGTTTATAAACAGCTGTGTCAAGGAGGGATTTGGTGGTCAGTGAGACAATTGCTTCCTATGTTTATGTCCAAACCTTCATCAAAGTCAGATAAGTTCACTATCATGATCTATTTTATTATAAAGATAAAACAAAATGGTTATTTTCTGTTCTCTGAAAAATTCAATACTGTGAATTTCAAACCATTCAAATTCTTGAATGGTCCTGTTCCTGACATTCAACCACAAGTGATGCCCTACCCCTATTTTAATAGAATGATCGAAAACTTTTATATATGTATATAAATTTTTAATTTGAAAGAAATGAAGCATTTAACATTGAATAACATGTGTTTTCTAGTTTATCAAACCCAAATTTGTACAGAATAAATTTGTCTTTGGAAAAAGGGCACATACAACCAATTTTTCAAACATATTTATTGGAATAAATTATAAATATAATCATGTATCATTCTTAATCAACATGAGATCAATATATTGAATTTTGGAAATCTATCCAAACTAAAAACTTAAATGTGATTTTCTCAAAACACAATTTTGCTCTATGTGCCCTTTTTCCGTATACGGCCTCAATTATTCTAATAAAACATATGGTTTTATTTTTTGGTGTGGCGAAAAATAGCGTTCGCACCACGGGCAAAATGTGTAATCATGAAAACCGATTTCGAGCCGGTAAACGTACATTTTCGGCCCTAGGTGCGAAATATACTATCCATTTTCATTCTTTATAATAATTGTGTTTCAGACTCATGAAAAGGGCAATTACAAACCAGAAATCGAATTCGATGGAGCAAATGGAGTCGGATCAGTTATTGTAAAGGATTTTGCACAAGCTATTGGTGATGCTCTCAAAATCAATGTACACAATGATCGAGTCAACGAAGTTGGAGTATTGAATAAAGAGGTAAGCTGAACAAAGATAAAGCATTCACACATTCATGTGAAATCATTATATCTTCTCGTATTTCTCATACTTTTAATATGTTCCAAAAAGAATGGCCCAATTTTAAACAGATTTATTAAAAAAAAAAAACAATTTTACATCAAATTACTCACAGAGGTATCAAGTTAATTGACCGAGTGAAGTGAGGTCTAAGATCCAAGTCGATGGTTTGGCATTTCTCTTAATGTTTAAATGTTTGAATGTTTATATGTTGCGTATTTACGGCGAAACGTGGTAATAGATTTTCATGAAAGTTGACAGGTATGTTCTTTTTTAAATTGCGCGTCGACGTATATACAAGCTTTTTGGAAATTTTGAATTTCAAGGATAATATAACAGGAAAAAAGAAGCCTCCTTCATACGCCAATATTAGAGTAAAAATCAGACTATAGAATTATTCATCATAAATCAGCTGTTTAGTGGACTATAATACTACCAGTTCAAAAACATCGAACATCTTGAAAATGTATCTTTCCATCAACGTTGTGGACAGTTGCAGCCAGACCTGATAACAGCGCTCACACTTACATTCCGGGACGACACGTCACGGTACGATAGAACAGAAAGCTCTATGTTTATTTAGGATTTTTTCTAGATATTTTAAATTGATAAATTATTTATTAATTTTTGAGAAAACATAACAACAGGTCAATGTAACTTACTGAGCGCGAGGTCTACTGTTCACAGAACTACTAGTTATGATGTATTATAAGTGTTCTATGTGCCCTCCTTTTGAGGCTCGGACGACATCTAGACGGTAGCCAAATTCATCGCAGAATGTTCGCAAGATGTCTGTCTTCTCGGACTGTAGCTACTGCATCAGTTATCCTGGTTTTTAGCTCCTCAATATCAAGTGCTTAGGGAGGAACAACGTTGAAGATCGTGTTTATGTTCCTCCCTTAGCACTTGATATTGAGGAGCTAAAAACCAGGATAACTGATGCAGTAGCTACAGTCCGAGAAGACAGGCATCTTGCGAACAGTCTGGGTTCGAAGAATGATATATGAATTCAGACTCCTGAAAGAAGTTCTTCCTCTTTCCCAACTCAGAGTAGTTTACTTCTCATACATTCAATCAATAATTTCATATGGCATCCTGGCCTGGGGAGGGGCCTCATCGGCTACCTTGGAGCCCCTGGCAGTAGCACAGCGTGCAATTATTAAAAACTGCCTGAACAGGAATAGTCGCTACCCATCGGAGTTAGTTCATCAGGAATTCCATGTAATGGATATCAGACAGATTTATATCAAAGTTTTAGTAATTTTCATCTGGCATAATAAAAATACAATTTTCATTTTATCAAACCACATTTACAATACCAGACACCAAAATAACATTGGCATTGTGCAGCCACGCCTGCTAAATAATTGTACCAGGACTAACAGCCACTATCTATGTCACATTCTGTACAGGAATATCCCAAACCATCTCAAGCAAATGGAAAATGTTGTCAGCATTAGCACCTTTAAATGCTACCTTAAAAGGTGGCTGTTTGAAATTGGTAGGGACGCCGCATCGCGGCTCATCCAATCCGCCTATATCCATTGAACATCACCCCTGGTTGTGAGTGTTCGTCTGGATATGCAGGACTCTGTATGTCACTTAAAATTATTCAGTTCGTACTACATTTTTTTTATTTTTTTCAGTAACATATATATGTATATAAATATATATATTTTTTTAACTACAGAAATTTGGGTTCAACAACATTGAGTGCTCTCCACATCCTCTAAAGATGCTTTTTTATTTTTTATTTACTCTACTTTACTTATTTTATTGTTTTTGTTGTTTTTTTTTTATTGTTAATCTTCAACTGTCAGGTTTTTGTAATGCAGTTCACGGTGCTCATTCCCCATACCCAGACTTGTTGTCTTTGTGGGGAATATTCACTATTTATCTAATGTTTCTGCTGCTGTATTACCTTTTTTTTGTGAATAAAGATCATTTGAATTTGAATTTGAATTTGGCTACCGTCTAGATGTCGTCCGAGCCTCAAAATGAGGGCACATAGAACACTTACAATACGTCATCATAAACGTGATACTTCTGTTAGTAATTTGATTTAAAATTGGTTTGTGTACATAATTTTTTAAAATAACCTAAATATAACTGTTTAAAATTGTGTTTCTTATTGAAACACCCGGTACTTCCAGTGGAAATGTGTGACATATATTCCAGTTTATTAGAAATTGTATGTCATTCGTTGAGTTTGCAAGATTGCCCTATAGTCTATTATCTATTTTTCGTATTGTTAATTCGCTTACATGACGGCATGGTTTGATGCATGGCCATTTTATAGTTTTCTTTTAGAAGAGAACATTATACTTACACTATAGTAAGATCAACGTTATAATGGAAGTGTTTGATTAGCAATGGTATTGCTATCCTTGCCTATCATACAACAAAGCGGATACCGCTATCTCTTTCTCACTTTTCTCTGTGGCCAGATCGTCTTTTAACAATGTAGAATTATAATTGATTAACAAAATATTTCATCTTAATTATGAAATTATTGGAATATATAACTTCTTGCTGAATAAAATATAATTGATTTTTTTTAACGAGAATGAACAGTTGATATTACATCAATAAACCTGTATCAGCCACCGTCTATAGAAGGCATTGACAAGATAGAGGATCGGCAACGTTGTTCTCATATCTTTATCCACTGCCATTATAACGTGGACCTCACCATAGAAGAGAACGGTATATAGTGAGGTCCACGTTATAATGGCAGTGAAGAAAGGAGAAAATAGAAGAGAAAAAAGAAGATATGAGAAAAACGTTGCCAAGTCTCTCCATTTTGCCACTGATCATTTCCTTGATAAAATAATCAATTTAATATCAAATTAATCAAGAAATATATTTTTACTTTCCTTGCCCTATACCATAGGTAAGGAAAGTATTGCTTTCCGAAAAAAATTAAGGTACCCCAATTTCTAAATTTCTATACGTTTCAAGGTCCCCTGAGTCCAAAAAAGTGGTTTTTTGCGTATTGGTCTGTATGTGTGTGTGTGTGTGTGTGTGTGTGTGTGTGTGTGTGTGTGTGTGTGTGTGTGTGTGTGTGTGTGTGTGTGTGTGTGTGTGTGGTGTGTGTGTGTGTGTGTGTGTGTGTGTGTGTTGTGTGTGTGTGTGTGTGTGTGGTGTGTGTGTGTGTGTGGTGTGTGTGTGGTGTGTGTGTGTGTGTGTGTGTGTGTGTGTGTGGTGTGTGTTGTGTGTGTGTGTGTGTGTGGTGTGTGTGTGTGTGTGTGTGTGTGTGTGTGTGTGTGTGTGTGTGTGTGGTGTGTGGTGTGTGTGTGGTGTGTGTGTGTGGTGTGTGTTGTGTGTGTGTGTGTGTGTGTGTGTGTTGTGTGTGTGGTGTGTGTGTGGTGTGTGTGTGTGTGAATAATTTTCATAATTTAGATTGGATAATTTGTTGATTAATTATATTTCTACATTGTTGAAGATTGATCTGGCAACATGGCGGATCTAGAGAAGGATAGTGCTATCTGCTTTGTCGAATGATAGACAAGGATAGCAGCACAAATGTTAATATCATTATAACGTGTACTTCTATTCTATTCTATTCTACGTGGACCTCACTGGAAAGTGACAGTTTAGAACTTAGCTAAATCCTGATCTCGGAAACCGGCCCATAAATGTTATCAACAAATTTTATTTCATGGAAAGAATACTGAAAACTTTTATTATGTTCCAATTTCAGTAGCCATAAAAAGAAAAGTGAGATTTCACCCAAAGTTATGTAATAATTGACTGAATTCAAATGAATATGAATGTGTGCAGTGTGGAGCCGAGTTTGTGAAGACACAGCAGAAGCCTCCGAAGGGTGTGGAGCCGGCTGCCAACGCTCGATGTGTGTCGGTGGACGGGGACGCTGATCGTGTTGTCTACTACTATCTGGACCAAAACAATAAATTCCATCTGCTCGACGGAGATCGTATCGCTACTCTAGGTAAATATTTAATCAACGTTATTTATTTCATTCACTTGAATATGATATTAAATCAAATCAAATCAAATTTTATTGCCTTACAAAAAGTGTTCACAAATAAATACAGATTACAAAATGTAATATTTTAGAATAAGAAGTATAATTTTTAGCATAATAATATACTAATTGGGTGAAACCAGCAAAACCACAGTTTGAGTGCCGGTGACGAGTACCAAAACAGAAAACGATACTATTACTTCCAATAGCAAAACTTTGATTCAACAAGGTGAGCTTAACTATAATAATTATAACTATACAATTTAATCAAGGTGAAAGTGGGGAAAACATATTTTATACTGTATGTAAGTTTGATGGCAATACTAGAGAAAAAAATCAAATTGTGTTGTGAATCAGATGAACAACATTTGTTGATTTAATCCAATCAATTATTTTTTAGTACTTGATTTAGTAATGCTATCTAAAATTAAATTTTCGGGTAACAGGTTAATCGAATTATTTACTACATAGGGGAACTGTCTACGGCGGACTATTAGGTCTGTCCTGGAAACACGGTAATTTGATGGCGATCTGAAATTGTAAGCTGGAATGTATGGAGTGATTGTATTTTTGGATCTATTGATATAAAGTATAAAATTTTATATAGAGTTGTCTCACTGTCAGAACCGGGAATTCTTCATAAAGTAAGTGGCTGGGATATCGTCTCGTCCTTTGGAGAGCAGCTTTTAGTATGTGCCTCTGAATCACACCTATTTTATTGAAATGAGTGTCTAAGGCACCCCCCCCAAACCCTTATACCATACTGAAATATGGATTGGTCATAAGCCGAATAAACCATCATCAATAACTTTAAATCTCCAACACTGCTTAATCTGTAGAATTTATGGACAATATATTTCATTTTTTTGCACATATCAATATGTACATTCCACTTCAGATGTTGATCTATTAAAACACCTAGATATTTAACTTCTCTCACGTTGTCAGTGATTGACATTTACAGTCCCTAACAACAAAATCTGAGTTTGACGGACCACTCCTTTCAGTACAGTCAAACGAATGCATTTTAATTCCACCATTTAACATTTCCGCCGGGATGGAATTTATTGTTGTTATTACAACAATATTACTAGTAGTTCTGTGTATAGTAGACCTTACGCAGTTATAAAACACAGCCTCCTCTGTCCATCAGAGTAAATTCTGTCCTGTCCTGTCTTGTCGGCGAGATATCGGTGTGAAAACGACTAATGGCTGTTTGGGTTGGTGTATCGACAATGCTAATATCAAAAGCTAATCTCCTTCAAGACATACTGGCAACAGGTCAGCCCGAGTTGAAAGCAGAGAAAGGTCGAGAGAGAGAGAGAGAGAAAAAAAATATCATATGTTACTTTCAATTATTAATTGCATGCAACTAATTGACCGATCGAAGTGAGGTCTAAGATTAAGTCGACGGTCTTGCATTTCTCTTCATGTTTATATTTATGTTCCGCATTCACGGTGAAACGCGGCAATAGATTCTCATGAAATTTGACAGGTATGTTCCTTTTCGAATTTGGCGTCGATGTATATATAAGGTTTTTTAAATTTTGCATTTTAAGGATAATACAAAAGGAAAAGGAGTCTCCTTCGAACGCCAATATTACTGTAAAAATCAGACTACAGAATTATTCATCATAAATCAGCTGTCGAGTGGATGATTAATTATTGCTTGCAATGATTAATATCTCAATGTAACCATAGAGAAACAATAGCATAAGTAGATATCCCATGGTATAGGGCGTTTATGTCGCAACTTTTACTGTTATCCCAAACCGATTACTTTCGATTATTGTCGATTTTTACTGTTTTTACCGGGTAAGAGTGTATGAACAGCTCAATATGAGAGACTACTAGCTTCATAAAGTTTCACGGGAAAGAACTACGTGGACTATCGGCTTGAGATAACAGTAAAAGTTGCGACATGAACGCCCTATACCATGGGATATCTATTCATGCTATTGTTCCTCTATGATGTAACTTAGTAAAAAAATCAGCTGTCGTGTGGACTATTAATTGCATACAATGACGCATGCGATTGATAACTAAAATAACATGATATTGTCTCTCGACCTTTCTCTGCTTTGAACTCGGGCTGACCTGTTGCCAGTATGTCTTGAAGGAGATTAGCTTTTGATGTTAGCATTTTTGATACACCAACCCCAACAGCCATTAGCCGTTTTCACACCGATATCTCGCCGACACGACATACAAACAGGATTTACTCTCATGGACAGTATAAGAGGAGGCTTGGTTTATAACTGCGCGAGGTTCACTGTTCACAGAATTATGGTCGTGACTCACATAACCGCACCGAGCCCGCGCCACGGCACAGCCGTTTGACGGACGTACTACAGCGAGTGAGAAAACAAAGGCTTTCAAACGTGTAGGGACACATACTACCGCACCGCGCCAGCACCGTCGCCGTGTTTGTTGCCCGCGCCGTCACCAATTAGTTCAGACTACTTTTTGACGGTGTCGGTGCGGCCTCGTTTAACATAGAGAGTGAGAAACTTATTGAAGAGATACTGAATTTTCCGTAACGGATGTAACAAACTTTGAATAGTTTTATATTATTAACAATAGTTTAACACATTCAGAAATCAGACCGCAGTAGCACTACAGAACTGAGACACTGCTGCCGCTCGGCTGTCGCACGGTTATGTGTGTTCTCCTACCACCATCACAGTGTCGCGGGCTTAGCTCGGCCGTACGTCGGCGCGGGCTCGGTGCGCTTATATGTGTCCCGGCCTACTACTAGTAAAGTAGTCCACACAACAGCTGATTTTTTACCAAGTTGAAAATTGGCATTGGGATTAATTGCTTGCAATTAATAAATCACTCGACAGCTGATTTATGACGAATAATTCTATAGTCTGATATTTATATTATTATTTATTATTTTACAAAGGCGACTTTCTAAAAGTATTTTAAGCCTAGGTGATGATGATGGGATGAATGATAATACAATGAAGGTAGAGTTATGAATGGATAAAAATTATAGGTTATGCTATCCACTTGAATTGATTTAAGTCCACTTTTCAGTCCAGAAATAAATAAACTAGAAAGTTTGAATTTAATTTGATCAAAAACCGAATATAATAGAATGGTTACATTCAATAAACTCTCGGAACTTGGAAAATATTGAGTTATTAAGAAAAATTTTGAACCAGAGAGAAAACACAAACTAATTCACTGAAAGCACAGCTGTTTATAGTAAGAAAAATTTTGAACCAGAGAGAAAACACTAACTAATTCACTGAAAGCACAGCTGTTTATAGTAAGAAAAATTTTGAACCAGAGAGAAAACACAAACTAATTCACTGAAAGCACAGCTGTTTATAGTAATACTAGCTGGCCCGGCAAACATCGTACCGCCAAATAGTTAATGCATGTCATGACAAACTTTAGCTGGATGCACACCTGAGGAGGCGCGATGCGGCATTTTGCATCCAGGTGCTTCTTGCTTATTTATATTAGTTTGGATGGAAAAACTCACACACTGAATCGGGCATGGCGTGGAACGGTGTGATAAGGCAATCTCCATGAGATCAACACTTTTTATCACAAAGCCGCGCCTCCTCAGGTGTGCTTAGCCTTAGCTTAATCTGATGCTCTAAATTTTTATGAAAATTATCCAACAATCAGTATTTACATTTATCCCAATATGGACTTCCTTTGTGCTTATTTGTTTGTGCAGCAGTTTATATTTTTAGATATAGTTGAATGCAGCTTGCTGGGAAATTGAATGGTATATCTCCTTGCTGCTAAATTTACAGCATTTCAAATTCGGCATTATTATTTTAGAATCAAATTTCGTGAATCAGTAGAAAGAAAATAGATAAACAGATCTACCGACGGCTGTTGGATGACGCAATGATTTTAACAGCTGATTATTATTTCTGTGTGTGGCCAGCTCACAAACTTCCTATCATAAGGATTACATGTAAACTTGAAGGACCGTAGGAAAGAGTCCTGAAGTCGGATCATTAATTTGAAAGGCCATAAACCTGCTCCTGAACATAAAAAACACAACTAAAAAAAATCATCGAATTCGGTGCACACATAAAAAAGTTATTGAATGTCAAAATTTGAGGCTCGATTTTCATTAATATAGATTGGCGTTCGAAGTAGGCTCATTTTCCTTTTGTATTATCCTAAAAATGCAAATCAAAAAAGGAAACCTTATACATACGTCGACGCGCAAAGTACTTGTATGCCAAATTTTATCCAAATTGAACAATAACTGCGACTGTAACTGCGGTACAAACAAACGCCGATCGAGTCGAAACTAAGACCTCAGCCTCAGTTGAAAAACGGTACTTTGATGTTTTAATGTTTACATGAGTAGTAGGCCTAGCTAGCCCTTACCAAGAAAGTGAAATATATTTTAATATAAAGCTGTATTTTTATTGGTTCTAATAGGAAATTGAATAAATTTCGAAGAAAGTGTGGTCATTTGAGGTTTCCATTTTTGCATGAATGGTTCTGAAATTCACGGGGTGAAAACTAAATTCATATGACGTTTCGCGCAAAAATGAATCAAACCGACTCAACTAGTAGTTCTGTGAACTGTAGACCTCACGCAGTTTTCTCATCCACAAGTATCTGGTGTCAACTTTTCACCGGCTTCTCCAGACGTCTGTGTAACGCATGCGATGAATAATCCACTTGTCAGCTGATTGATTATGAATAATTCTATAGTCTCCTATCTTCAGAGTAGATTATATTATAGTGAATATCGGGGGACCGAGCTTTGCTCTGGAGTGTAAAAGCATAGAAAATTTGTAACGAAAGATTGAATTTATAGTTTTTATTTATTTATTCATTTTCTCAGTCGTACAATTATTTTTACAGTTATATGAGGAGGCACAACAGGCATATGCTCAAAACTGTCCCTTTTCAAATTTATACTACAGTCCAAATCAAAATCTAGGTTTAGCTACTATCACTCATCAAAATAACAATTTATTCACACTTAAAAAAACAAACACATCATCAATTACAAATAGATATACTATGAATTCGATTTAGAATGATATACTATGTTTGCTACAAAATTTGTTAATATACTATGTATCACTAACAGCATCTAGTTACTATTTTGGACTTTTTGAAGTAAACATGTTTTCTAAAAAAAGAGAAATAAACGAAAATAAGTTTCTCTTGCTGAATTTTTCTTCTCAGCAAAAGATCAGCTGGATGATCCCACACACATGCACTCGTTCACTCTCTTTCATTACGGTATCGACAGACGTAAAAATTTCCAGCTGTTTTTCCAAGTACGTATTTATCCTTTTAGGGCCGGTTTCCGAGCTCGGGATTTAGCTAAGTCCTAGACTTTAAACAGCTGGAGTCAGAAAATTGGCTTTCCAAAACGGGGCGTAGTCGCAGTCATTGTCATAGTCACGTTTGAATTGAATTTCAAAAAACTAGAAAATTGAACACAAAATAAAATAAAGAGAAAATAGTGTAAAGTTTCAGCTATTTTGAATTATTTAGGAATGTCTAATTTCGTCAAGGAAAAACGTTTCCAATTATAGAAATGAGAAAATACAAACTACGACTACTGTTATAAAAGCTGCGACTACGCCCCGTTTTGGAAAGCCAAATTTCTGACTCCAGCTGTTCAAAGTCTAGGACTTAGCTAAATCCCGAGCTCGGAAACCGGCTCTTAATGTCATTCAGCGAGTTATCCAAGGGTTGAGACCTAGTGCAATCGAATCTTCATATCATAAACCTACTTTGTTACAAATTTCGTGAAAATCCGTTTTCGAGATCCGGTCACATACAGATATATAAACCTATAAACATGTAAACATATAAACAGAAATTGCTCGTTTAATAGTATAGGATATCGGAGTATGGAGAAAATTCCTTTTCCTTTCATATTATCCTTAAAATAGGTACAAAATTTAAAAAAATCCTTGTTTATACATCGACGAGCTGTTGAAAAAGATGATTTCTGCTAAATCTCATAGAATTCTATCAACTCTTTTGGCCGTAAATGCGTTACATACATACAAAAGAAAATCCAAGTTAAAACATAGACCTCACTGCGTTTGTACAATTAATTTGTAAATCTAAGCTTTTTCACTAGAAGCTGTTCCAACAGTAGAGGCTTATCTTGCTACAACTGGTTTAATTTCCATTTTCTAACAATTTTTGCAACAGTTGCAGGCCACATAATGGAGATTGTCAAAAAGACAGGACTTGAAGTGAAAATTGGTCTTGTTCAGACCGCATATGCCAATGGCAGTTCAACCACTTACATCTCTGAAAAATTGGTAAGTATATTATTATTGGATGATGTAATGCATATAGTGAGGTCCATGTTATAATGACTGTGGAGAAAGATAGGAGAACAACGTAGCCGAAACCCTGTCTTGTCAATGCCTTCTAAAGACGGTAGCTTATACAGGTTTATTGATGTTATATTAACTGTTCATTCTCGTTTAAAATAATCATTTATATTTTATCAAGCAAAAAATTATACTTTTCAATAATTTCATAGTGGATTTTCATATTAAGGATAAGATATTTTTTAATTAATTATTGATTCTACATTGTTAAAAGACAATCTGGCAACAGAGCAAAGCGAGAAAGATATAGCGCTATCAGCTTTGTTTAATGATAGACAAGGATAGCAATACCATTGCTAATCAAACACTGCCATTATAACGTGGATCTCACTATAGGAATTTTATATAAAAATAAATGGGAGAATGTCTCCTTTCTATTGATGTCTAGATAGTTTTTATCCGACCTATAGTTATTTCTTAATTGATGATTATGTTCGTCAATGTCGAGACATTTCGTAATATGAAATTTTCATCATGCTAGAAACTTCTTCGTTTCAAGTTTCAAGTGGGCGGTGAAAGCGAGAAAGTTCCTCAGAAACGATTAAAATTATATTTCCAATTGTCAAAAGTAGTTGGAAGAACGTATTTTGACCTCTCAGGAGTTCCGAAGTCAAGGAAGCGGATAAAAAGAACTTTTGGTAAAGTAAACTATTTTGGTCTTTTGATGGCGGGTAGTCTATCACGGGAAGTCTCACCTCATCCAATAAAATCACATTCTTTATTTACACAGTGTTGTACAAATTACAACTTTTCTGAGGAACAATTACCTCGCCTAAATGTACAATTTAAGCCGTTACTGGGCATTTCAACTGGCAATAAATCAATCAATCAAACTTTATTCAATACATACATTGATCATGCACATGAATGCACCATTGAAAATAAAAAATCTATATATATATAAAAGAGAAATGGCACTCACTCACTGACTGACTGACTGACTGACTCACTCACTCACTCACTCACTCACTCACTCACTCACTCGCAGAACTAAAAATCTACCGGACCAAAAACGTTCTAATTTGGTAGGTATGTTCAGTAGGCCCTTTAGAGGCGCACTAAGAAATCTTTTGGCAATATTTTAACTCTAAGGGTGGTTTTTAAGGGTTTAAAGTTCGTCTTTTAGCATGTATATTCTTCTTCTCCCAATCTCTTAATTATAATTGAAATTCCCATATCATATGTTACTATAGAACTATAATCTAGATAGAGTACCTCTTCGAAACAGTTGTTAACTGGCAACTAAATTAATAATTTTGTCAGGTTGGCATTAAGTTGAGTTGACTTTGTTAGGTTGGCACCAAGTTGAAGATTTAAATGCATTTATCGCGGAAAAATTGATTGGGCACTGCTACTTCAATCCTGGGAATATTATATTACTAGCCGTCAGGCTCGCTTCGCTCGCCATATCCGTTTAGCCAGACGTTTAGTCTGGACCCCCGACTGGATTGTCCCAACATATGATAAAAATGCCCAAATGAAAAATGCAGGCGAGCGAAGCGAGCCTGCTGATCTCATTCCTAGACCATGCAGTCGGGGGTCCAGGGGGCGGAGCCCCCTGGCTAGACGGATATGGCGAGCGAAGCGAGCCTGACGGCTAGTATATTATACAATCATCGTCTAGCATTATAAAACTCATCGTAATTATAACAAACTAATTTTATCAGTTACTTCTTAAGTTTATTTTCAAATGTGTTATTATTCCTTTCATCTCTAATATCACTTGGTAGATAACCCATAAATTTTATTCCTATATAGGACGGACTTTGTTTGAATTTTTCTTTTTTGTGTTCCTTAATTAAGAATGTATACCTGTTTCTGGTGTTGTAATTATGTACGTCCCATTGTCATGGGTATAATGATTCTTTATTTTTTACATAATTATAGTATTGTGCAGTATTATATAGAGGCTGTACACTGTCATAAAGTCCAGATCTTTAAATAGTGTTCTGCATGACTGTTCACTATTCAAGTTGAAAATTCTCCTTATTGCTTCTTTTTGAAGGTGGTAGTAATTTGTTCAGATTTGTGTCTCTAGTTCCTCCGTATATCTCAATACCATAAGAAATATGTGAATGGATTGTTGCAAAATACACCGATTTTAAGGTTATTAGATTACAAATCGGAGCAAGCCGTCTAAGTGCAAAAATCCCTGAACTCAATTTCCCGCAAATTTTCTACACATGATCTGTCCAATTGAACGTGCTATCCAGATGTAGACCTAAAAATTTTGTTTCAATTTCATCGTTCATATCTACCTGTTTTTCGGCAGGACATCTACAGGAGAACTGCACTAAAGTAGTTTGGTCGTCATTAAGTATTAGATTTTTTTCAGTTAGACAATTCTTCAAAAGCAATATGGAGTCATTACTTTTAGTTTTAATTGACCGAAGCGAAGCTGAGGTCTTAGTTTCGACTCGATCGTCTGTTTGTTTGTTTGTACCGCAGTGACAGTCGCAGTTATTGTCCGATTTGGATGAAATTCGGTATGCAAGTTCTTTGAAAAAAGGCGCAGAAACGTATGTGTAACGATTTTTGATAAGACCTCCGGTTTTAGTATAAATTGTGCCGCTCTAAAATGTGCTGTATTGAATGAATGGTATCGTTGGAATGCTATCGATAGAGGACAAGATTTGTCAGCGGTGAACCTTGAAACGTCTGAGCCACTCCAAATCATACTGTATTTATTAATTGAAGAAAGCTTCTCACTTGATTGCACCCATTTCTTCTTCCCTTTTCAACACAATATTTCCCTGTTTCATAGATGAATAGTTTCTAGACCTACCGAACCGGCCGGAGACATCACAGCTTAGTTAGCTCTTGTTTTCGTTTTAGTATGAGATCGGAAACCGACTTGTGAGCATAAACATTCTGCATAGGCATAACAAGCCGCCATAACATTGAATCCACTTTTCATAAAAAACATTATTAGCAACCTCCTGTCATTGTCACCAACAAACCCATCTTATTTAGAATCATTTCCGTCTCACTATCGTCTGTGAGACGATTCATAGTCTAAATTGCCTACTGCATATTCCATTCTCCTGTCAGTTGACCGATTTTTTATAATTAATTATTAGAAAATCTGTAATATTGTAAATATGTGGACGATATGAAGTTACCTCCTTCAGAGACATTTATAAGTCCGGTGTCCCTGGAAACAATGTCTTTAGCACTTTCAATGGAGAAAATAATAGATGACATGGATAAATCTTCACAATATACTGTACTTTCTTAATGGCCCTTCTCATTAGTTTGAAAGTTGTAGGCTATTCATGAGCGAGGTCTACTTTTTCGCAGAACTACTTGTACTATTTATGTCTCTACCTGCTATGCAAAGGCTAATATTGTCTATATTGTGTTATTGACATTGTTTACAGGTGACAATATTCTTATAGAATTGTGAATCAGTTTCTTTTTTGTTTGTTGTTGAGAAAGTTAATAGAATTGTGAATGAATTTGTGTTTTGTTTGTTGTTGAGAACGTTCCGGTTGCTTGTGTGTCGACTGGCGTGAAGAATTTGCATCGTAAGGCGGTGGAATTCGATATTGGCATCTACTTCGAGGCGAACGGCCACGGGACGGTTGTTTTCAGTGACAACGTCAAGGACCAACTCGACAGACAACTCACTAACCCCAGGTTAGTGAAATGAAATGAAATGAAGTGAACACATATCTATAGTTAGGTCCACGTTATAATGGCAGTGGTTGACTATCAATTGTATTGCTATCCTTGTCTATCACTCAGCAAAGGGGATGGCGTTATCTCTTTATCGCTTTGCTCTGTTGCCAGATCGTCTTTTAACAATGTAGAATTAATACACTCCAACAAAACAGTAATGATATAGTGAGGTCCACGGTATAATGGCAGTGTTTGATCAGCAATTTGTATTGCTATCATTGTCTATCATTCAACAAAGTGGATGGCGCTATCTATTTCTCGCTTTGCTTTGTTGCCAGATCGTCTTTTAACATTGTAGAATTAATACACACCAACAAAACAGTAATGATATAATGAGGCCCACGTTATAATGGCAGTGTTCGATTAGTAATGGTATTGCTACCTTTGTCTATCATTCAACAAAGCGGATAAGGCTATCTCTTTCTCGCTTTGCTTTGTTGCCAGATCGTTTTTTAACAATGTAGAATTAATACACTCCAACAAAACATAATGATATAGTGAGGTCCACGGTATAATGGCAGTGTTTGATCAGAAATTTGTATTGCTATCATTGTCTATCATTCAACAAAGTGGATGGCGCTATCTATTTCTCGCTTTGCTTTGTTGCCAGATCATCTTTTAACATTGTAGAATTAGTAATTAATTAACAAAATATTTCACCCTTATTATGAAATTATTGAATAATATAATTTCTTGTTTGATAAAATATAATTGATTATTTTGAACGAGACTGAACAGTTAATATTACATCAATAAACCAGTATCAGCTACCGTCTATAGAAGGTATTGTGAAGACAGAGGATCGGCAACGTTGTTCTGCTATCTTTCTCCACTGCCGTTATAACGTGGACCTCACTATAGTACTGGAGTTATAGCGGTACTCATAAATATATATTCGAAAGCATATGGTTACGGCTTGATTTTTATTAATGAATATGTTTGGTCAAAGTTAGAAAACTCTCAATGAATACCTCTATTGATAATCTATATAAATGAAAATCTAGCCTCAAATTTTGACATTCAATAACTTTTTTATCTGTGCACCGAATTTGATTATTTTTTCTAGGTGTGTTCGCTATGCTCAGGACCAGTTTTATGGCAAATATCTATCAAATTCATAATCCGACTTCAGGACTTTTTCCTACGGTCTTACAAAGTTTACATGTAATCCTTATGGGAGAAGATTTGTGAGCTGGCCACACACAGAAATAAAAATCAGCTGTTTTAATCATTGCGTCATCCAAAAGCCATCGGTAGATAGTAGACAAGAGTGTGTGTTGCTCCATAACCGCCCATGTATTTTATTCCAAACTCCCCGATCTGTTTAGAAACAAAATGACTGTTATGAGTGTAACCATCCAGCAGTGCGGTCTCAGGTTGAAGACTTACATGCACTAAAGACATTGCTTTGTTTCGAATAATTGTGATGTCTTCGGAGTTTAGAATTAATTGATTTTTAGTAAATTATTTATTTATATGAATATTATATATTATATTTACATATATTATATATTATTTATTTACATTATCTTTATGAATAAAACTCATTAAAATTAATAATTGGAATAATAAGAATAATAGCATCTGCTATTCAAAACCAATAAGCAAGAAGCACCTGGATGCAAAATGCCGCGTCGCGCCTCCTCAGGTGTGCATCCAGCTAAAGTCTGCGATTAGATGCGTTAACTATTTGGCGGTACGAAGTTCGCCAGGCCGGCTAGTTTATAATATTAATCCAAGGCGTTCTTGCAGGCCTTTTTATGAAGGAAATTTAACAAATTTAATTAAATTTTTATTAAAAATTTAACAAAATATATTATTAAGTATAAAGACAATTTTTTATGATAAATGAATCTCATTACAATTTTAGACCAAATACTATCAATAAATACGAAGTTTATTATGCAAAATTTACACTAGTCAAGAGACAGTTGATATATTTAAGCAGCAAGTTTATAAATATATTACCTTTTAACACATATAACTAGAGATACCAGTAATGATATAAAAAATTGGATAGTTGCAAACTATTTCACTTCAATAGAAAATCTTATTTAAATTAAAATTTATTGTATCCCTTATAATTTATTTACTTTTCTCTTTTCTTCATTCTCAGAAATTACTCAATGATGAGGATTTTTTTTAAATATTATTATAATATTTTCGATTTGCAACGGTCACCAGCGGGCAAAGTTTATTCTTTTGCTGGTGATGCCATATATAATACGTAAATTATATATACAATATTATATATATATATTTTTTTTTGTACATACGTAAAGAGATATTTATGATTTTGTATTATTATTTTCTTATTTTTAAGTTAACACTTGTATTTTGATTAAATTTATTGTTCATCATATTTGATTTGCTCTTTATTTGTGATTGTTTTTTTAAATGGTGAAATAAATTATTTGATTTGAAATAAAAATTCCTGCTATTTATATATTATAGCAGGCTCCTGCTATTTATATATTTGATTTAGCAAGCCTTCACATAAGGAGTCATTCCCATAATACAAGGTTTCGAATGGACACGTTAAGTCGTCGTTCCCGGCTGCCCAAAATAAAAGGCAGTTGTTAGGTCATGTCAGAGGCCCTGAAATTGATCAGTTGCCACCTGAAAACTCTGACACCTGACTCTGACTCTGACTCACCAATAGGAACAATAATTTCAATTTTAATTCAAAAATCTTAGTTTTCGTTGTTTCTGAGTGAAAATGGACTAAATTTCAGTAAAGTGAAATCATAACCCTATCTTGGACTTTTAAAGTGTTATCTAAATTTGGGAGAGAAATAGTACAAAGAGTATCCTTAGTTTTTCTCTCCCAATCAGTGCTTCTTTGTGAAAAATATAAATAAATAAATAAATTTCTGTAGCTTATTTCAAATTAATCTGTATGACGATGTTCAACTGTTTATCGTATTACAAGACTTGTATGATATGCTGTGTTGAATAAATCGATATCTTATCTTTGCAGTTCGTCGAAGAGCCAATTGGCTGCTATGAAAGAGCTGGCTCTGCTCATCAATGTGATCAACGAGACGGTGGGAGACGCGTTGTCCGATATGCTGCTTGTTGAAACAGTGCTGCACGCCAGAGGCTGGGATGTTCACGAGTGGCTCAACACTTACCAGGATCTCCCCAACAGACTGTTGAAAGTTGTTGTCAAGGTAGGTTGGCTTATTAATATATCTATTATCAAATTGAATGACAACGAACAACTTATTGTCAAAATCACCAAAAGGTTGGCTGGCTTATAACAATATCAATTATCAAATTGAATGACATTTGAATGAACAACTTATTGTCAAAATCACCAAAATATTGAAAAAATCCAATACTTCAATAGGGTTTCAGATAGAATTAAATAGAGAATGCATTTATTCAAATGCTAATTAATATATAACTATTATTTAACGAAAATCCTAAATAAATGCTGTACATCACCCCAAAGACTTCTGCTACTGCAGACATTGACAACAGGGTTAACAGCTAGATGGAAATTCGATGAGAACTACTATCCAAAAATTATTTTTTATAGTATACATAAATTATTTTTAAATTAATTTTTGGATAGTAGTTCTCATCGAATTTCCATCTAGCTGTTAATCCTGTTGTCAATGTCTGCAGTAGCAGAAGTCTTCGGGGTGATGAACAGCATTTATTTAGGATTTTCGTTAAATAATAGTTATCAATAGGGTTACTTGTTTGTTTAATTATAGAAAATAGGGTACTACCAGTGACCACATAGTACAAATAGACAGAGCGATCGTATTAAGGCTGTGCAAAGGCTAAAAATAAACTTTCTACTCGTGATATTTTTCAAAGTTTTTCGATTTGTATATCATCAAGCTATCAAAATGAAAAAGTTTTCTCAGGAAAACATTTTTTTCTGATCATTACTTTTTGAGATATGAGCGCCTGAAGTTTGAATTTTGGGACAAAACATTTCAAATTCGGTTAGAGATAAATCCATGAAATTTATGGGATGGATTCTTAATGGTATTGTTGACCTATTAAAACAAATTTTTCTGAAAAATATCAATTTTTAAGATAGTTATTCATTTTACCAAAAATAACTCAACTAAAAGTTATTTTTAGTAAATTGAATAACTATCTTAAAAATTGATATTTTCTGAAAATTTTTGTTTTAATAGATCAACAATACCATTAAGAATCTATCCTATAAATCTCATGGATTTATCTCTAACCGAATTTGAAATGTTCTGTCCCAAAAATTTAAACTTTAGGCGCTCATATCACAAAAAGTAATGATCAGAAAAAAATGTTTTCCTGAGAAAACTTTTCCATTTTGATAGCTTGATGATATACAAATCGAAAAACTTTGAAACTTTAAAAAGATTAGTTTCAGCCTTTGCACAGCCTTAATTACAACATTAGCCTTCCGGTAGTCGCGCCCTACTCAATCACACGAGCAGTCGCGTGTTGTACTTTTTACAACATCCAATTCTCCGAGTGTTATGTACTCTGTTGTGTTCTTACTTTTTCCATCTTCTTGGATTATTTTACGCCTATGAATATTTGGATAATTAGCATTTCATAGCCCAAAAAGGTACACCAAGCAAAGCCATCAATGCTGTGTTATTGGTTCGTTTACAGTCACCGTATACAGTCTTTCCCCATCTTATGCACTGTCGCGACTAAATGGCACCTAAAGATTGAATCATTGCTCGGTTGATACTGCAACTCAGTGGAGTGATGGTGAGATAGTTTCGGAATGAATAGGTGACTCATTCACTGACACCACCCCATCCAGTTGTACTTTTTACAACAGCGCGACTACCGGAAGGTTAAGACCTATGAAGCCAAGTCGCCCACCATAGTTGGGTCTAGAAAAGCAAAATCCAGCTCAGAGACGCTAGAAATTGTAGTGTCCGAGCTACAAATACATTATCGTTTAGCCCCCTTAGGATTTAGTAAACATTTTCAAATTTGTAGTATATCAATGAATCACTTATTCCAATGTTGTAACTGAAATTACAAGTATCGAATTTATTCAGCTTTAATGAGCAAAAAAAAAATCACAACTAAATTACGACATAGCAACCAAGCTGTAAGGAGGATGTGGCAACGTTACCCTCGACTGTTTGGCCAACTGCTCGGTGACGAGCAGGCAGGTGTGCGACGGAGCATTGTCGTGATGGAGGATCCATGAATCGGCAATCCCCGGACGGACTCGATGAACCCGGGCGGTTAGTCGACGGAGCACCTCTCAGTAGTACTGGTCGTTTACAGTTTGGCCGGGTGGCAAAAAATCTTTGCTCACCGAGCAGTTGACCAAACAGTCGAGGGTAACGTTGCCACATCCTCCTTACAGCCCGGATATGGCACCACCGGACTTATTTTCATTCCCCAAGATCAAGATATAACTTAAGGGGACGCGGTTCGGGACTCTGGAAAACGTTCAACGTGCTACGACGAGGGCTCTAGACAGCATAGAGGTTGCCGACTTCCAGGGAGCGTTCAGGAATTAGAAAATTCGGTATCAGCGTGCTATCGTCTACAATGGGGACTACTTTGAAGATTCCTAAAGAAAAATTTCATGAGGTCAGTCCGGTTACTTATAATACAGACCCTGTATATAGTGGGTGTGTGAAGCACTATTATTGGCCATTAGCTGTTCACCAATCAAGGTGAGCTATGTCATTATAGTGAGTTCCACGTGATAATGGCAGTGGAGAAAGATAGGAGAACAACGTTGACGATCCTCTGTCTTGTCAATGCCTTCTATGGAGGGTAACTGATACCGGTTTATTGATGTAAATAATATAAACTGTCCATTCTCGTTTTTAAATAATCAATTATTTTACTAAGCAAGAAATTATATTTTTCTATAATTTCATAATTAAGATGAAATGTTTTGTTTGTTAATTATCAATTCTACATTGTTAAAAGACGATCTGGCAACAGAGCAAAGCGAGAAAGAGATAACGCTATCCGCTTTGTTGAATGATAGATAAGGATATCAATACCATTGCTAATGAAACACTTTCATTATAATGTGGACCTGACTATAGTTTTACTTTTTTCTGTAATGGTTCTCATGCAGTTTACTAATGTTAAATGTTGTTAATGTTTTGTTTATATTGTAATGTTTGTTGTTTCTGTTACAGGACAGAAATGTTATAGAAACGACGGACGCCAACCGGAAATGCACCTCTCCAGCAGGTGTTCAAGACGCAATCGATGAGGTGGTCAACAAATTCAAGAATGGACGCTCTTTCATTAGGTAGACACATTTGAAGCTATTCCACATTCATTCGGATATAGTATATTTCGCACCTAGAGCAGAAAATGAGATTTTTCCGGCTCGAAATCGGTTTTCAAGTCTGAGGCCGTAGGCCGAGGACTAGAAAAGATTGAGAGCCGGAAAAACATTTTTGCCCGTGGTGTGAACGATATTTTTCGCCACACTACAGGTATTGTTAACAAAATAAATAAAGAATACTCGTTATCATACCTATCTCTTGATTTTAGTGGTAGAAGATTTGCAGTCAGGATTTCAGATTCTTTTAAAATTTTACTTGGATTATCACGAGCGTCGTCATCTTCAAGCATTTTTGAAAATTCGGAATGCGCTAATCAACAATAAATAATTGAATGAAAATGGTTGCGAAGCGAATGCTGAATTAGTTTGATTCGAAATTCGAACTAAAATGATGGCGACTTCAGATGAAGAAAGTTGACACTCGCCCGATCTAGCGGATGACTTATTAACTACGGACTTCCATGTTAGCGGCTGGAATGATTACTCTTTCCGGCCTAGACCGGAAAGAAACCTGTTTCATACTTCAGACGAGAGTCGTCTGCAAACAAGGTCTTACAGATCTACCTAGGGACTGGAAAACAGCTGCTTTCTGTGCAGTGTGGCGAAAAATAATATTCTCTGCAAATTCTACCCACTATAGTGAGGTCCACGTTATAATGGCAGTGTTTAATTAGCAATTGTACGCTATCCTTGTCTATCATTCAACAAAGCGGATAGCACTATCTCTTTCTCGCTTTGCTCTGATCGTCTTTCAACATTCAAGAATTAACAAAATATTTTCTCTTAATTATGAAGATTTATTATGAAATTGTTGAAAAATATATTATTTCTTGCTTAATAAAATATTATTGATTATTTTAAACGAGAATGAGCAGTTAATATTACATCAATAAACCTGTATCAGCTACAGTCTATAGAAGGCATTCACAAGACAGAGGTTCGGCAACGTTGTTCTCCTATATATTTCTCAACTGCCATTATAACGTGGACCTCACACCTCACTATAGGGACATCTCTAATATAATTATAATAAAGGAAAGAATTGGTTTATACACGTAGAGGATAGGAAATACACAAATGACGCACGTATCAGTTTTACAAGAAATCGATTATCGGTGGGATGTATGTCGCATTAACAGCGGCTGTCACATAGAACCAAAATAACACCCACACCTTAAACTTGAAGTGTTTTGTAACAAAATGACACCTTCCTCAATTCTGTAAGTGATTTCAATAAATATTTATGTGCCATCGAAGTTGTAAAGTCATTTTATAATCACCCTGTATTTTTTGTTTAGTCTTAAGTTTTTCTACTTTGGAAATGAAGAATTAAAATTATTTTTCAGAGCATCAGGGACTGAAGACGTGGTACGTGTATACGCTGAGGCCGACACTCAAGAGAACGCCGACCAACTGGCTAACCTCGTGAAGAAGATTGTTGAGGACATGGCTGGTGGAATCAATCAATAGAATCAATCAATGGAATCAATCAATAGATTCAATCAATGGAATCAATCAATGTGCATATCATATATTTCCCAGTTTCTATCAGATACGCTTTTGCAAAGGTGGCTGTGCTTGGTAAATAATATAATAAATTGCCCTTAGTTTTTGGCAATGTTCCATTATCACAAGTATAGAATAAACATATTTTTTATTTTTTTCGTTGTAGAAGAATATTATTTATATTTATCCTTCGAAATTTTTATTTTTCATTATTGACCGAGCGAAGTGAGGTCTAAGATTCAAGTCGACGGTTTGGCATTTCTCTTAATGTTTAAATGTTTATATGTTGCGCATTTACGGCAAAACGCGGTAATAGATTTTCATGATCTTTGACAGTTATGTTCCTTTTTTAATTGCGCGTCGACGTATATACAAGGTTATTGGAAATTTTGCATTTCAAGGATAATATAAAAGGATAGATAGATAGATATATATTACGTCTGGTTGGCCTCAACGGCGTCAGACAAGTCAAAGTGCTAGCAAAAGCGAGACACCATTAATTTTTCATGAAATTTATGGTATATAATTACTATTTGTCTTTGACTCTGTGACAGTAATCAAAATAGTCCTTCAGACTATAAAAGCACTCCTCCTTTAGAAATAATTTCAAACTTCGTTTAAACTCTTTTATCGTTAATATTTCCCGCAACCGAATTGGTAGTACCTATAGTATACCTATAGTATACCTATATTGGTAGTACTAATTGGTAAATCTTTCTACCAATATAACTGGGTTTTTCTTCATACAAAGTCAATCTATGATATTCCGAGAAGGTACTCTTCTCGAGGAAAAAGGAGCCTCCTTCATACGCCAATATTAGAGTAAAAAAAATTGCATGGTTGCCTGTAAAGTCGGTATACGGGCGAAAGTTTTACGTGACAACGACTTTGAGTGGTAAAATAATTTTAATGTGAATATTCATTCGTATAGTAGGAAGAAGGATGAAATAATAGTAACAATTTAAAACATTTATTTATACAAAGAATTATATTTAAAACATTTATTTATACGAAGAATCTCACACTGAATTTCATATTAACAAAATTTTATTTTTACCTTCACACATCCTCAACAAAATCACTCTGTCTCTCTCGCTCTTAGGCGGGCTAACTGTGCTCGATTCAATTTTACCTGGGAAGTAGTGGCGCAGTCGCAGGAGATTGCTTGCGGCGCCTGCGCAGGTTGACTGCTCCGTTTCACTCTCTCTCTCTCTCTCCAGGTGAATGCCTTCGGGTTGCTGCTGCGTTGCTCGCCACTGCTCCTATTCGTGCTCTTTCCAGACGACCGTGAACCGAAACGAACGCTCTCACTCGCTCTCATTGTGAGCGCATAACGTGGGAACGTAACGCAGTTTCTTGAAGTGTCACCCGGCAAACCAATTTATAAGACGTTGTCACGTCAAAGTCTGACTATAGAATTATACTGTTCACAGAACTACTAGTTCTAGAAAATTATCCTAGCGTAGTGAGATATACGTTTTCCCCATACACAAATGGTAGCATAAGAAGTATCAAATGGCATAGGTTGTTTATGTTCCAAATTTCAAGCCGTTTTCTTGTCAACTCAAAATCTAATTTTTCATGAAATCCATGAATCATCCATCATGGATTTTTTGGGAAATGGCTGAGAATTAAAATTGCTTAGACTCTGAGGAATGATAGTACTTGATGAGAGGAACAATAAAATGTCATCAAATTGGCAAAATTCTCTCCTATTCTTGAGTTATAAGCATTTGAAGATGAGTGATTTTTCTGATCTGAGAGTGGAGAAAAGATTTTATGTTTCAGTGAATAACTCACCCTGTATTGTAGCGAAATGTCTCATATTATAGCACAACACTTGTTAGGTTAACCTCTATCCATAGCCCGAATATGGTGTTGTAAGTCACCATTTCATTCTGAAATTATATATCAGCTGATGAACGATAAGGTCTACTATATTTTATAGCGGACTAGAAAATTTCGAACAGTATTCAAAAATAGATTGCTTTTTAATTGTAAGTACATGCAAATTTATGTACTGCTAACTCAAATATCTATGACAGAGTATCTAATTTTTTATCTAATAATATGACGATACATTATAACTGGCACAGCCTAGAGCTCATGTGTGCATCATCCTCAACAAAAGTTAAAACTACAGGTGGAAATCACCCCGAAGACTTCTGCTACTGCAAATATTGACAACAGGGTAAACAGCTAGATGGAAATTCGATGAGCGCTACTATTCAAAAAATATTTTTCCTACAGTTACCTTGAAAAGTGGCCATTCCTGCACTGATTACAGAACGCAAAGAATCACTTTTCCGCTCTAGTGCGGGAAAATTTTTTTGCAACATGGCAACACAAAATAGTTGGTGGGTTGTATGGAGAGGATTAGTGCACGAAAACAAAAATTAAGTTGGTAATATTTTTTAGATTTAGATAAGAATCATTTCAATGGCTACCCTACATTTATGATAGAATCCCAATCTAGAAATCCAAAAGAAGAATAATGTTTATCTAAATCATAATTAAATAATAATTTCTCATCATTTAATAATAAATAATGTTTATTTTCTATTGACAGTAATAATTATTTCAACTCCAAGCAATGAGAAATGTAGCAAACACACATTATGAAATTCGAATTTTCAGGTTAAATAATTACGTTCGAAATCCATGTCAATAAAATTAATAAAATAACATTAGAATATACTACAATAAAATATTTTCTGTTGTCTATGTTATTTTATAAATATTTTTTTAGTTTACTTATGGTATTTTTCGGTAATTTTAGTTAACCATAGGTCTAAATATCTGAATACTGTTTTTATACTGAATGAAACGAAGTTAGGTACGATTCTTCCCGCTAGGTCGCGCGCTTGTCGGTTCAGCCATATTGCAGCCATCCCAACCAGCTGTTGGCGTGTATTTTGAATGCGAATTTTTTGTTTTATCTGTATTTTTTCTGATTCTTGAACGAATAAAAATGAGAACTTTGGCTGAGAATTTTCAACTTCAATTGGATTATTAATTTTTAAATGAATTAAGGTTGTTATTAATAACAGCATCACACACACAAACATTTGATGGATTTCAGCCATCATTTTATCCATAATTACCCACTTTTCATATTCAATGGTAACTGTAGGAAAAATTTAATGTGAAATACTTGCGCAAAGTTCCTCTGCTGCACTCAAGAAGCCATTCCACCCTCGCCTAAGGCTCGGGTGTAAACGTTTCTTTTGGTGCAGCAAACTGTCACTTTGCGCACTAGTTGCACAAATAACTATTTCAGCCCAGGAATTATTTACAGCATTCAATTTGGATTTTCGATTAATAATGATTAAAAGTAAAAACGGTAGCAGCAACGGTAACAGTAAAAGTAAGTAGAAGGGAATTTTCTCAAATAACTTACTCAAAATTATAAAAGAACCATAGTTTTATTGTATAATTAATACCTATTATAATATTTTGATTAATTAGGTAGTGATTTTCTGAATTCTAGTAAAATCTAGAATGAGATATTAATATCACTTGAATAATACTGTTTGATAAGGAATCTGAATTGTCAGTTTGAATAATAAATAAAAGGAATGAACCATTAATATAAAATGCACCAACGGTGATAAAAATAAGTTCAATTGAATAGAAAATCTGATCCGACGGACAGAATAATTGAACTGTATGTGTAATAACTTTTACATTTCCCAGATAAATAATATAAAATACAAATAAATATCTTGAATTTATAAAATGGAATGATACTAACCTTTGAAATTAATAAAATAATAGATTAAAAATACAAAGTATAGATTAAGTATTCGTTTACACCAAAGTTATTAACAAAATGTTGATAGCTTAATCCTTATAGATTCTATTAGATTGAATATAAATTATCACACACAAGATGAACATATGAGTTTGTCAAGTTCCGCTCAATATAATAGAATCTATAAGGATTAAGTTATTAACATTTTGTTAATAACTTTGGTGTAAACCTAACTTTAATCTATTATTTCATCAATTTCAAATGGTACTATAGTTATATTTTATAAATAAAGGAAAGTAGCCCTGAATTTATACATTTCAAGAAAATATCTTGAAGCCCGACAATAATTCGCCTATAATTAATATTTTCAATTTGTTACATACAAAAAATCACGTATTGCTCACCATACTATAACAATTTCTATACAGAGTGTTTAAGAACTCCTTACCAATACTCTAGCTAGGGCATTGTTCCTGGGTAAGAAACATATCTAGAATATTGGTAGGGAATTCTTAAACACCCTGTATAATTTTTTACCATAGACAAAAATTGTTGAACGTTAATCTTAATTCTAGGAGGAACTTTGCAAGTTTATTTATGCACTTCAAATTTAATATAAATTAAATATTATAAATCTACTTCAATTCGTTATCATTGAATAAGCTTATATTTATTTATTTCAAAAATATAGGCCTACATTTGAGGGCACGAGGGACTTAATCCCTCGTAGCGAATAATAAGCCGTGTATAAAACAATACATGAGTAGAGAAAATAGTCAATTGGAACAGTAGCTTTAGCGAATTTATTTATTCATTGGATAAAAAATTACAATATCGGAATAGAAAAACAGGCACTATAGTGAGGTCCACGTTATAATGGCAGTGGAGAAAGATAGGAGATCAACGTTCCCGATCCCCTGTCTTGTCAATGCCTTCTATAGAGGGTAGCTGATACAGGTTTATTGATGTAGGCTAATATTAACTGTTCATTCTCGTTTAAAATAATCAGTTTATATTTTATTAAGCAAGAAATTATATTTTCCAATAATGTCATAATGAATTTTCATAACTAAGATGAAATATAAACATAAATGGAAAGTTAATTTATTATTTAATTATTTATTAATTGCATAGAGCAAACAATACAATAGTCAGAAAAGAAAATATATCAGGCTATTAATATTGTTTGAATTCAATCCTAAAGTTTTCATACAATCCTAAAGTAATTCCTACAAAACCAAATACACATAAAGGTATTTCAGTCTACAAGTGATAAGATTTTGCTTTCTAAAACAAATAGTCCATCCCTAAAACAAATAGTCCATAATATAGTGAAATAATAACATTCCCTACCCTACCCATAATGCTATGATAATTTATAAACATTGATCTTGCAATGTTATCAGATAAAAATATGAGTTTAAATATGTATTCGACATACAGTACTATGCAATAATTATATAATATTTTTATTGCAATCAGATAGGAGTAAAAAGATTATCTTCATATGCCTAGGTATAAAATATCTCTGTAAAAACTGTATATAAAATTTCACAATTAAATTGATTGGCACATCCCAGAAAATAATGAGTATGTGCACGGTGTATCAGTCATGATTGTTACTTGTTAATGTAACTTAATTGATTTAATAGTTTAAGGCCCGGTAGCACAAAAGCCGTTTAAATTTTAACCGTGTTCAACTTTACGAGAACCAATCAGAGAGGACGTTTTTGAAAAGACGGCTTCTCTGATTGGTTCTCGTGGAATTAATCACGGTTAAAATTTAACCGGCTTTTGTGCGACCGGCACTTGAACATTTTTCAAAATTATAAAAAACACGAATACTTTAAAATTATATATAATTACACATTACGAATAAACATTACATTAGAATTAAACTCTGGAAACCATAAACATGTGGAAGATGAAATATTTTGTTAAATAATTATTAATTCTACATTGTTTCATCTAATTAAGATGAAATATTTTGTTCATTGATTATTAATTCTACACTGTTAAAAGACGATCTGGCAACACAAAAACCTTGAAGAGCCACAATGCCTATGCCTTCCCAATGCTAGCTCTAGAAATTGAAAAATTGAAGGTCGCCATTGAGGTATTCTAGGGCGAGATATCATATATTTGTAATATTATAGATTACAGAGGTATTTGGTATGTATAATCTTCCAGGTTGCCCCCTCAATGGCCGATTTCAATGCCAAGTACAAAACTAGTGCTGCATGTTAGTCTATGCATCTTTAAGGTCTTTGTGGCAGTGGAACAAAGCGAGAAAGAGATAGCGCTATTCGCTTTGTTGAATGATAGACAAGGATAGCAATACCATTGCCATTATAACGTGTACCTCACTTACATGTGCCTTCTTGCAGCATGCCTCTCCGCCGAATGCCATGCTTATTGCGCATATGCCTCCTCAACCTGGCCACCTCTGAGAAGGCACTCTCGCACATCTCACACTCGTACATGCGCGTCGAGGCGTGCGTCTCCAAGTGTATCTGCAGCCGGGAATGCGTCACAAACAGCTGTCCACAAGTGGCACACTGAAACTGGTCCTGGTCCTCACTGGCATGCGTCTTCTCATGCCTCCTCAGGTACGCCTTGATCGGAAACTTTTTACCACACACCTCGCACTCAAACCTTCCGACCTTGTCGTGCAATTTCTCGTGAATTGCACGACAGTTCCTTGTCGCGAACTTTTTGTCGCACAGACGACACTGCAGCGTGCGTTCCGCGTTGTGCGTCTTCAAGTGACGGTCGTACGACTGCCGTCCGGTCAGCGTTTTGCCGCACGACTCACACTTGAAATAATGCTGAGTTGTCGTGTCGAATTTATCGGGATGCACGCCGTTCATATGGTACTCCAGCGCCGCTTTACTAGTGTAGGCTTTCTCGTCACAATACTCGCATTTGAACTTCCTCTCAGCCGGCATCCTGGTTTTCGGTATGGTGCCATCAGGCGCCGGCTTCCCAGGGTGCATCCTCTTCAGATGTTCCTTCAACTTTGTGATGTTGAAACAAGTTTTCGGACAATAATCACAGCTCAACTCCTTCCTTTCGCCGTGAATCTTGACATGTACGGCCAACGCGTACTTCCCTGTGAACGCCTTATTGCAAACCTCACACACATAGTCGCGTGTCTCTGAGAGGAAACACTTGTGCTTCATGAGATTCCCTTCTGTGCGAAACCTTTTCCACACACGGGACATATCCAGTCGCGTTCACCCGTATGTGTTTTCACATGCCGCATCAACATACTCTTCGTGGCAAACGATTTGGGACACTCGGCACACTTATGCTTTTTATCGCCGTTATGTAGCCTCATATGTTCGGTGAGATTACCCTGTCGCGGGAATATCTTGCTGCAGAACTCGCACACATACTCTTTAGTGCCCATGTGGATGACTTTCAAGTGCCACTTGAGTTTGGAGCGGCACTTGAAGGGTTTCGAGCACAGAAAGCACTCGAGTTTGTCGGCAAACAACAATTAAAACTAAATTATTGACCTTCACTTATAAGGGTACAAACACACTGAAAGCGGAGCGGAGCGTCGTGAACAATATCATGTTAAGTAATGAACTGTAACACACTGGAAGCGTCTACTCGCGGAGCGTGGCGTCAAACTTTGGAACAAGCTGGTTTGTTTTTGGAGCGTCAAAGTGCGAGTGCCAGTCTGGTCTACTCTAGTACATAATAATGCACTTGTTCTACATTTTCCCACCATCTAGTACACTAGAATATTTAATGTTTGCCCAAATTCCCCTGTGATGAGTATTATTTGATTAGTCAAAAGAGAAAATTCATCTATTGCACTTTGAAATCAAAAGTAAGGCTATTCTAATCCATTTCATTCATATTTCTATGAAATTTTAAAAATTCATCAATTCTCTCACCATCTAGTAAATGCTGTGGGGAAATTTGGTTCATATTTTCCCCTTAGCTAAAATCAATACTTTAAGTAATTATTTTCACAAAGTATTGTCCGTGCAAACTTAGACAACGCCATTCTATACAATACATATCATATTATGTTAATATTTAATCCAGAGAGACTCTTACAAACAGATGGTTAAAATTGACAACAAAATTAATAACCAGTCCAATTTTGTCAGGTTGGCATTAAGTTGAGACAAGATTTGAGTTCTGTCAATTTATCAGGTTAGCACCAAGTTGAAGAACTTATCTATATCTATATTTAACTTATCTATACCTTATTTAACTATATCTATATTTGTGGGCTTTCTAAGCGAGCACAGTGTGATGAGCATTTTAAAATTCTGGGAATATTGACTCTACCTTCAATATTTGTTCAACAGAGCCTTATTTATGTTAAGGAGAATTTGGAGAAGTTTGTGGAGCAGGGGGTAGTTCATAGCCATAACACTGGAAATAGGGGTAATTTGACTACTTATCGGTATACCTATTCTAGTACACAAAAAACATTTCTATTTTTATCAACAAAATGTTTAATTCACTTCCTGAAGATCTTAGAAATATGGAGAATGGAACTTTTAAAATTCATATGAAACGTTTCTTAGCAGCTAACCCTTTAAACAAGATTGAAGATTTTTATACATTAGCTAGGAATATTCGGTTATAAGTTGAAAATCAGGTGACATATATTATCATAGGGTACTGATAGTGTAACTTACTGATGTAATATATTTGTATTTTGTATTATGTTGTATATATTTGACACTTGTATTGTATCTGATGACCTCAGATATTGCTGCAATAAAGATTCTATTCTATTCTATACTATAATAAAGGGAAGAACTGGCTCATACACTAACGGGAAAATTTGGGGGAGTATTTTTGTTGGATGCAGACACAACCTGCTTTTTATTTTTATTGCGGATGATGCTCACATGAGCGTTTTGCTTGTGCGTGGATGATTTGATGAGATGATCAAACGTCCATGCCATCGACGGGATTCGAACCCGCGAACCAGACCAAATTTTTAACGCTCCTTACGACTAGACGTAAAGCCTGGTTTTCATTAGAAGATTTAGTGGTAGTTCCCTGGGCAAGTACTAACTGTCTTGTGAACTCTCCCAATGATAACGTTCATGGTAGAGTACTAGTTTTTAATAGAGTGGAGTGGAATAGTAATCTACCACTTGCCTTCCCCCACCAACGCTTCTCACTCTACTCTACCACTACTATCCTAATGAAAACAGTCTCGAGCTAGAAGAGTAGAGTCGTGCCGTAGGCTATCAAGTTTAAGAAGTATTGTTATTTATTAAAAAGTAATAATTTATTAGAAAGTGTTGAAAAGTGTTAATAAGTGTTAAAGTGTTAATTTATTAAAGTATTCACATTTTTAAGTTAGTTCTTTTCACTAGACAACACACTTTACCAACCATTCTTAATTGTAGTGAGAACATTTACTCGACCAAGTAAGTAGAGTAGAGTTAGTATGCCAGTTACTCGACCACTAACTCTACCAGGCTAAACAGACGCTCCTTACGACAAAACCTAAAAGATTCAAGACATATGTAAGATTCAAAACTTACATTTTGATGGCTGATTGGAAAAGCAGGCAAGAAAATCTTTCGAGTTTCCACCGCATTCGTCTCCGTCTCACTATCAGGATCATCTGCATCTTCTTCCTCTTCTATTTTGTTATCATTTTTTGTTACATCTTCATCCTCTTCTATTCCTCGTTTGATATCAGGCGAGCAGGAGGTTCTTTCAGTTTCAGCTTCATTATCATTCTCCCGCAATTTGGCAACGGGCTCCGAAATCTGCCCAGCTTTAGACGAGACATTTTCTGAAAGCGCTCCATCAATATCTGAACTGGTTTGCAGTGACTGATCAAAATCACCGTCTGTTGTATCCAACTCATCCAACTGCAACAAAATCATTGAAATCAATCTAATTGATTACTGATTAATAGGAAATTCATAAATCAATCAATATTTAATTGTCAAGAAACATGTTACAAACAACGCCATTGTCTACAATAGCTTATACAGAGACCGACAATACAATTGTCAACAGTGAAAATAGTACAATATAATGAATGAATGAATAAATTTATTTGCCAAAAACAAAATACAAAAATCTGGTGTGGTACACTCACACAACTTTCCTTGCTCATTGAACTGTAAGCCCCATTCTTAAACAAGAATAATTCAGGGGAATAACATAATGACGATTGGCGGCAACTTACCATATTTGAAACTACGATCAGACTTCTGTATTTATCAAAGAAAGACCTTATCTCTTTAAGGTCTTTGGTATTTATGTGTACAGTATATATATAATTGTTTTCAGAGTACTTTTTCCTTTGTGTGAATTGTGAAATTCGATTATTTTTTTAAAAGTCGTCAAAACAAACCATCATTACAACTCATTTCTTTATAAAACCTTACGACTGTTTAATAGCTTGAATGAACACATTGATCCTTTTTCGAACTCATTCAATGAATATAAGAAACATTGTGAACTGAATCTATCATAAGACGCTCGTTTTTGAGATGATTTGTTTTGTAAACTCTGGCTGGAACTCTCCTAGTTTAAGACTTTTCTTTTTCTGTTTACTTAGCTTTTTTTTTATTAGTTATTATTTTCTTTCCTGTAATCTTTAAATAGTTTTTTTTTTTTTTAATTGTATTTTCCTCTAGAATCTTTGGGAAGGATTGTTTTACCTTCTTTCTTTTCACATTTTTCTTCATAATAATGAAATTAATTTGATTATTCTGAGTGAATGCTTTTTGCTTTTTTTACATTTTTCTTTATATGAATGTAATTAATTTGATTATTTCAACTGTGTAAATGCTTTTTGCTTTCTTTTCTTTATTTTCTATATTTTAAAATGTATATAAGTTAAATTGTTGTTTCATTTAATTGTGTAAATAAGGCTCTTTTATGGATCTCTGTGAGCCTTTGTATGTAAAGAAAATGAATAAATAAATAAATAAATAAATAAAACAGCTGTTCTACAGATGAAATATCTCGTCTATGTGTTCTTTTTATGAACTGCTCTACCTACCTACCTCATGCACGAGAAGGTGGTTACAAAATCCATTTCTCAAGGATGGGGTGGACCCCCCATTAGTTTCCCAAGAAGGAGACTCGTGCCAGTTGATAGAGCTGATAAATAACTATACAGGGTATGAATTTGAAAAAAATCGGTCATGTCATTTTTGAAAAAATCGTGAAAAACATGTTTTTTTAGTAATTATCCGCCATTTTTCTCAAGAATATTACGGAGCTCCTGCAATTTTCCCAGAAATGAGACTTATGTCAGTTGATGGGGCTTATAAATGCATGGTATAAATTTGAAGAAAATTGTTAGAGCTGTTTTCGAGAAAAACATTGTTTTTTAGTGATTATCCGGAATTTTTCTCAAAAATATTACGAAACTCCTGCAATTTTCCCAGAAATGAGACTCATGTCAGTTGATAGGACTTATAAATAGCTATCCGTGGTATAAATTTGAAGAAAAACGTTAGAGCCGTTTTCGAGAAAACCGTGAAAAACATGGTTTTTTAGTAATTATCCGCCATTTTTTCCACCATTTTTAATTCAATTTTATTGAATTTCTTATTGTCAAATCCTCATGGTATAAGGACCTTAAGTTTAAAATTTCAAGTCAATCGGTTGATTAGGAATGGAGTTATCGTGTTCACAGACAACACACATACACACACCACACACACACACACACACACACACACACACACACAAATCATGTTTTTGGACTCAGGGGACCTTGAAAAGTATAGAAAACTTGAAATTAGGGTACCTTAATTTTTTTGGAAAGCAATACTTTCCTTACCTATGGTAATAGGGCAAGGAAAGTAGAAAAGCTATACAGCTAATAATAGCAGGCACTGAGACGCATACACCATTAACAATATATCACAGTTAACTTTGGTCACACAAAAAATATGGTGTGGCGCACTCACACAACTTTCCTTGCCGTTATGAAAATTGATCACCTAACGCTAGTGTTCACGCGCATCTCAAGTCTACTTATAAACAAAGATCTGAGCCAGCTGGTGACAGGACATTAACGCTGGAGACATACTAGGTCTGCTATCTCTTCATAGTGAATCATTTAATAGAATCAACAGTTTGCCATTGGATAATCACATTTTCTCGAATTTCGAGCTTATTTTCAATTTTAGGTGGAAATGTTACTGAACATTAATTGTAGAGATTTTCATGCTCAATCTTTTCCACTCAAAAGTGGTTGTTGGAATTGTATCTGAAGCCTGATAATTGGGAATATAAAATCAAACTTTGCATAGATGGGGCGGAGCTCCTGAAATTTTTACACACACAAACACACACACACATATACACACACACACACACACACACACAAACACACACACACACACAACACACACACACACACACACACACAAATCTAGAAATTTAGAAATTGGGGAACCTTAATTTTTTTCGAAAAGCAATATGGTAATAGGGCAAGGAAAGTAAAAACTCTCTCACAGAATACAGGCACCTTTCTATAATAGTAATTATTTGCTAATAATTAGCAAATCCCTCGAATGAGTCTTGAATTGTGGAACGTTCATCGTTCGAACGTCCACATCAAGTTCATAGAATAGCTTTACCGACATGTATTTCCAATTTTTCTGAGAGCTTGTACATTGATTGCTCTCAATATTCTAAAATTAAGACTGCTTCTTAGTCTTTTTCATTTAATACTATATAATATTAATCAATCTGTGTTTTTCACAGACCCTTGCGGGGCGCGGGTTACACCTGCTGCAGTGAGGTCCACGTTACAATGGCAGTATATTGGTGTTGCTATCCTTGTCTATCATTCGACAAAGCAGATAACGCTATGCTTTTGATCTGCAACGTTGCCAGATAGTTTTCAACAATGAAGAAATATAATCTACTAGCCATCAGGCTCGCTTCGCTCGCCATATCCGTCTAGCCAGGAGGCACCGCCTCCTGGGCCCCGACTGGATCGTTCAAAAATGAGATCAGCAGGCTCGCTTCGCTCACCTGCATTTTTAATTTGAGCATGCTTCATTCCATCAGAAAGTCAAAGTACTGAAAAACGCAGAAAAGCTGAGAAAAACGTTGAAAAAACGCTGATTTTGGGCGTATCTTTGATGAAATATTAAAGTCACCTCATCACAAAATTTTTAGACCCTAGCTAAATCTCTGTACCAAATTTGAACATTTTCTGTCTATTACTTGATGAAACTGAGAAATCGCAAAAAACGCTAATTTTGGGCGTATCTTTGGCGGTATTTCAAATTTCTTCTAACACAACATTATTACACCCCAGCTGAGCTTCTGTAGTAAATTTGAACATTTTCTGTTCATTTGTTCTCGGTAAATCTGAGAAAAAGCATAAAAACGCAAGAAAAACGCTAATTTAGGGCGTATAATTGACGTTATTGCAAATTCCTCCTAACACAACATTATTTTACCCTAGCTGAGCTTCTGTACTAAATTTGAACATTTTCTGTTCATTTGTTCTCGATAAAGCTGAGAAAACACTAAAACACGCTGGAAAAAACGCAGATTTTGGGCGTATCTTAGTAATTTTTTCCAAATCCGTTCTTAGTGCGCCTCTAAGGGCCAACTGAACCTACCAGATGTAGGTTTGAACGTTTTTGGTCCGGTAGATTTTTAGTTCTGCGAGTGAGTGAGTGAGTCAGTCAGTCAGTGAGTGAGTGCCATTTTGCTTTCATATATATAGATTAACAAGATATTTAATCTCAATTATGAAAATGTATTATTAAATCATTGAAAAACATTATTTCTTTTTGACTAATAATATATATAATTGATTACTTAAATGGTCAGTCAATATTACATCATGTATCAAATCAAATTCTTTATTTGCACATTGTTGTACAAAAATTTTATTGCATCAAATAGTGTATCATCAAGATTACTGTATACTTTAACTGTATACAGTTATCAGCTATCCTGTACATAAGGCAGTGACAATGCAGAAAATCGACAACGCTGTTCGCCTATCTTTCTCTACTGCCATTAAAACGTGGACCTCACCAAAGTATGAATATAAAGTTTTGACTTACTGTTTCATGGTCGGATATGTATTCGGATTTCACCAGAATAATGTTTTCTTCATAATTGATATTCCGTTCGTTTTCTTTAGGACTGCTTTCTTCATTTTTTGGCTTGGAATTCGTTGATTGGTAGCACTGCAAAGGAAAAGATGCACCTTACGTTAAAAGGTTTGAAATATTATTCAGAAATTAATAAAAAGCGAGATTACTTATTACCACCGTACTTGAAATACAATAAGTCAATAGAAATTAGATAATCAAAATGTATTCAATCAAATATAAAATGACAACTGAGATTCAAAATGTATCAGTATCCTACATATTAATACAAGGTGGGGCAGAGCCGACTGACGAGTTTGGAGGGGGCACTGCTCAGCCTGTGGTGGGAGTAGGCAGGCTCGCATCCCGGCAATGGCGACTCTTTTCTGCAGTGAAGAGGCTCATTTTCATCTGTGTGGAGCTGTCAACAAACAAAACTTCCGGTACTGGGCAGCAAATAACCCTCGACAACTTCATGAAAGACCACTTAATTCACCAAAAGTGACAGTTTGGTGTACCGTTTCTCAATTTGGAGTGATAGGGCCATACTTCTTCGAAGATGACAACATCACCGTCACTGTCACCTCCGAGCGTTATGTCACAATGTTACAAACGTCTCTGCTACCCAAATTGGAAGAACTTGCTGAGGAACAAGACTTGGGGGAAATATGGTTTCAGCAGGATGGGGCTACAGCCCACACAGCGCGCATTTCAATGGATTTGTTGAGAGAAATGTTCCCAGGTGACTTATCTCTCTGAGGGGGGACGTGAAGTGGCCGGCACGCTCACCCGATTTGAGTGTCTGTGACTTTTTCCTGTGAGGCTACCTCAAAGAAAAGGTTTTCAAACATCGCCCACACACTTTGGAAGAGCTTAAGGAGAAAATCAGGGAGGAGATTCAGGCCTTACCAGTGGCAATATGCCAAAATACGTTTGAAAATTTCAAAAATAGGCTACATCAGTGTATAGCTGCTGATGGCCGCCATTTAACCGATATAATTTTCAAAAACTAACACTAAAAACTATTTTTCGAGCTGAATTCAATAAACCAAACCATTTTTTTCTAAGTTTCTCCGTTCATTATTTATAACCCTTTCAAACTCGTCAGTCGGCTCTGCCCCACCCTGTATATATAAAAAAATGAGAAATAAAATATGAAAAAATGATAAATAACACTTTAGGCTCAACTCACACTTACGCAACTCAAGTCGAGAAGAGACTGCGACTCTAGTCTCTTCTCGACACTGCATGTGTTTTCAATGGTGACACTCAGACCAGATCAAATCAAATTAAATAGTTCTTTATTTATCATTGCATTCATACAATATAAATAGTCACAATATAAATAATAATTCACAATAATCAGTTTAGGAAGTCTTGTATACAATATGGGCTGATAGAAATTAAGTTTCTGGACTGAAAAGTGGACTCAAATCAACTCAAGTGGATAGCATAACCTATAATTTTTATTAATTCATAACTCTACCTTCATTGTATTATCATTCATCACCTAAGCTTAAAATACTTCTAGGAAGTTGCCTTTGTAAAATAATAAATAAATAAATAAATAAATAAATATTTTAAAATTCTTTCTTAAAATCTGCACCATCCTTCTCTCTGATATTGATTGGCAACCGATTTAAAAACTTAGCTCCCATGTAGGAGGGGCGTTTTTCAAAGAATTGCCTCCTATGTTGTTGAAGTGCATACGTTCTTCTTGAGCGGGTATGATATTGACGATCGACATATCCTTCATTTTTGAAATTTTAGAGTCAGAATACATTCCATTATATAGAGTCCATAAACGGTCAAATGGTGAGGCTTTTAAATTTCTCTCGTACAGACTCTCTGAAACCTAACCTCAAGATTATTCTAACTGCTTTCTTATGTAATATAAATAATTTTTTCGCCCCACTTGGATGTAATGAGCTAGTTTACGTGCGTCATATGGGGGACGAAAGTGATTGTTTTCTGACCAGGCCGGTAAAATTTTTACGGCCCTAGGGCTGTAAAATAACCTTGAAGTCAGCTGATTCTGATTTGATGTGAACATGTTTACAAAATAGTTAATGAAACGGAATCAGTTTATGCTTCTAGGATTGAATGAAGTATTCTGCAATAATATACCATCATTTTATTTGGATGATTGAAATACAGATAAGATATATATTATAAACTATTCAAATTCGATTTTCAGAGTAGGATAGAACTTCTAACCTAAACTTCCTATAGTGAGGTCCACGTTATAATGACAGTGAATAAAGATAGAAGAATAGCTATGCCGATTCTCTGCATTAATTAATCATATTTCTACACTGTCAAAAACATAAATGGCACCGTTGTGGACCTAGAAAAGGATAGTACCACCGGCTTTGTCGAAAGATAGACAACGATAGCAAAACCAAAGTTGATCAAATACTGTCATTATAACGTGGACCTCACTATAGGTCGATGACAACAAGCATTGATGACGTTGACATTCAGTTTGGCCAAATTTCAAGTGTGCTAAAACAGCTGATCAAAAAACTTTTCATTATTTGTGTTTATTATTCAATAATTGAAACATTTATAATAATATCACATTATTGTCAGAATAAAAAATAAAAATAATCGGACAATTTCCTGATATTCAGATTACCTCAGATTTGCTAGAGCTATGAACTTCCACTTTTGCTTTCAGAAGTGCATAATGAACAATTATTCTCATATATATATATATATATAATATATATATATATATATATATATTATATATATATATATATAACTATTATGAATATATTGTCTTATCTAATTTTTATTATTGTCTTATCTAAACTGATAAAACATCACTTATATATATATATATATATATAATATATATATATATATATATATATATAATATATATATATATTGTTCATTTCTCTGTGTGGCGAAAAATAGCATTCGCACCATGGGCAAAAATGTTTTTCCGGCTCTCGGCCTACGGCCTCGGACTTGAAAACCGATTTCGAGCCGGAAAAGTCTCATTTTCGGCCCTAGGTGCGAAATATACTATTTAAAGTTTCCAAGAGATGTCCCTCCATAGAGACCTGTCCCAAAAGACAGGTGAGAATGAATATGGTTCTCAGTGTTGTCTGGCTGCAATAGTTGGGCAACACCCTTAGTGAATAGACGCCAGAGTTCATCTTCTTCAATACACCATCCACGTGCAAATTTCAAGACAATCGTTGGTCTATTGTCAATCCCAGGAACTTTCCAGTCGACTCTAGTCTCCGCGACCTCACGACTGTGAGACTGAGTCGAGCGTCGACTCGACATGTTGGTCGAGCCTCGACTTGAGTTGCATAGTACCGTGCATTTTTAATGAAAGTGAGGTTATGTCTTATGAAAGGGATGTTTTATCAGTTTAGATAAGACAATAATAAAAATTAGATAAGACAATTATATTCATAATAGTTATTATAAAATTTTTTACATGCCCAGAAGTAACGAATTTGATCTTATATCTTTAATAATGTGGGGTTAGAAATGGAGTAGCATTGAACTGAAGTAGTGTCAATGAGCAAGAAAGTCGTATGGTCGAGAGACTGGAGTCGTACGATTTGTGAGTTGAGCCTTAAGGTGCGTACAGATATACGCGCCTCCAACACGCTCCGCACTTGCTCCGCAATCGATCCACGCACGCTCCGCACTCGCTCCGATCATGAACGTTACGGAAGATGTTAGCTCTTCTCGCGTCCCACTCTTGCTCCCCGGTCGATCATCAATCGATCTGCTCGAGTGACGTTCGATTGCGGAGCAGAGCGAAAGTCTGTACGCACCTTAATATTTTTAGACCATTGCTTGTATATGAACATATCAAAATGAAAAAAAGCACAAGATAGCATAGAAAAGAAAGCAAAGAGAATAATAGCACAAGAAGACATCCCATAGTATAGATAGTTTATGTTCTGAATTTCAATCCGATTATTTGTTAACTCAAACCGATTTCTGTCGACTACTGTCTATTATTATAATTAGACATGATTTTATTTATTATTATTAGACTTGCTGTCTATTATTACTGTATTGACCAGGTGAGAGTGTAAGAAAGACACAGTATGAGAGACTACCAGCGTCAAATAGCTTCACGAAAAAGAAATGCTAGGACTATCGGCTTGAGTTAACAGTGAAATTTGGAACGTAAACGCACTATACATCATGGGTATCTTCTTATGCCATCATTTCTCTATACCATAAATATACCTGAGAAGCTGACTTGGCAGCCACATATTGAATATTTGACTGGTAAACTCTCTAGAGTTATATATATTTTACACAACTTAAAAGAGCATGTGACCCAACGTTAGTAGACAAAAGGTTGATCACTCACAGGTGTATGATTCAAAGTGGTGGGGGGAACGCCAGCGTGACGTCACGTGTAGTAAAAATGTTCTAGAGTAACCACACTGAGCATACAGTTTATTCACTGTATCTTCAAATATATCGTCGTTTAATCTCCTCAAGATTGACCTAGAACTTTAAAATTCTCCATACTTATAGCGAATGAATCACCGATTCTAATGATGTTAAATATTTCAAGTTCATTCAACTTTTATGAATAAAATGGAGTTGAAAGTTTTTCATAAATCTAAAAACGTGACACGAAAAAGTTAATAAGCTGGAAAAGCGTTAGTAGACAATGTTATACTATTATAATTTCAGATTAACCCTTAAAAAATCTTGATAAACCAATGCATCGCAATAAACCAATCCCGATAAATCCGATGAATTTCATTCATTGTAAATGCACTGAACACATGCTGGTATCAAGCACATGTTCTACGAGAATCAAACTATCTCATCCCCGAAATTCACAAGCTGATGTATAGCCAAACTACAAAATATAAACACGACCTAGAAGATGAAGAAACCTTAAGGGTTTGAAAGGAAAGGTTAGGAGGTGAGGTTTTTGCTTTAATATGGCAAAATGCTTGTATTAGTCAAATGTTTTAATAATTATTGTAAAGCAGAAGCAGAAAGCTTGCATGTCAGAAAATGTTTGTGTTATATAATTTGACTATACGACACCATATTATTTTCAAGAATGCGATATTCTACCTACTGTGTACTACAGCCTACGTCACGGCTGCAGTTCCCCCACTCCAATTGCATTTCAACGAAAATACTATAGTTGAGTGACCAACCTTCTGTTTACTAACTTTGCATGTGACCTACATGTATTTGAGATCAGCTGACTTTGCGTTTTTCCATAGTCTGCTATCATATGGAATTATTTTATGGGGAAACTGTAGTGATATGCGGAGTGTGCTTGTACTCCAAAAGAAAGCTGTTAGAATTTCTAGTGCACAATTCCTTGCCCATTGTAGACCACTGTTCATGGACATGAAAATAATGACAGAGGTAAAAGAAAGGAGACGGTGCCGGTCTACCTGTGCACAGGGCTTTTGTTCCAAAAAGGTGCATCCTCTAACTCTCGACCAGCATACTTTATTGTCCTCTCATTCCGCTTCATTGCCCTCATTAGTGGCCCTGTGTGCTTTCTTGAAGGCAATTCTAGCTGGTAGCACCAACTTATCTATTACATTTCACCGTACATCGGTTACTTGTTTTTCTGCAATTATTGAATGTAAATCAGTGATCAAGTACTTGTAATTATTGTATTATTCCCAATGGTTCATTTGATGAAACTCGACTTGCTCACAAGCTGTACACAGACCAACTTGAGTTACATACAATTCGATACTTATTAAACATACGATTTTTGGGCGTCCTTTCAAATTCTATAAGATTGAATACAACTTGGCAAACATATGATGTGTATGGTGGATCATGTGTTTGTCAAGTCCCATTCAATCTCGTAGAATTTATAAGGACGGCTCACAAATGTATGCCCAAAATTCGATGTGGGCTTTACACACCACGTACTTTTGACTAAATTTGTACTTGTCATCGATAGTAATGTGTGTGTTTATCCAATCACTGTATTCTACCATTGGTTTACAGCTGAAAGTGCCTTCGAGTAACCACACTGGTCCACCAATATATTGCTTGGAGTGGAAACCTTAACAATAGACCACGAAAATGTCGAAATTCAATAACAATAGGTGACCACTTAAGGGTCTCTAGAACTTCTACCTGTCCATCCATTGTTTTCGGCGGCCCCGTCTCATTTCTTTAACCCAGTGACAGTAATAAATGTATATATTTTCAAGGTTATACTGTATACAATTGGCAATATATCTCACCTTGAACGTAGGCAGGACCACGGTAATTAGATGAGAACGTACTTTTGACTAAATTTGTACTTGTCATCGATAGTAATGTGTGTGTTTATCCAATCACTGTATTCTACCATTGGTTTACAGCTGAAAGTGCCTTCGAGTAACCACACTGGTCCACCAATATATTGCTTGGAGTGGAAACCTTAACAATAGACCACGAAAATGTCGAAATTCAATAACAATAGGTGACCACTTAAGGGTCTCTAGAACTTCTACCTGTCCATCCATTGTTTTCGGCGGCCCCGTCTCATTTCTTTAACCCAGTGACAGTAATAAATGTATATATTTTCAAGGTTATACTGTATACAATTGGCAATATATCTCACCTTGAACGTAGGCAGGACCACGGTAATTAGATGAGAACGGTAGGGGTCATGAAATGTGTGCGCACTAGCCAGCCAGCTAGATTACGTCATCGCCACCAACCGAGGAGTTTAACATCTATTGGCAATCTATGAAACTTATTTGTTAAAAACAGATTATTGGATATGGAATGACGTCAGCTACACCGGAAATTCAGCACAAACATGCGCGTGACACCTACCGTCTTCTTCTATATACCGTGGGCAGGACATACATGAGCATTTCACTCGGCATCATGAAATGATAAATGTACCTTTTAACCGACTGACGAAATCAACAAAGAGCTACGAAGTAATTGGGATCAAAAGCTACAATAAGCTATCAGACAGGTGAAAGACATTCCCATCAGCGTTCTTAGACGTAAGCTTCAGGAGTGGCTGGTTGGACATCCCTTTTATGTTATTACTGAGTTCATAGTTTTGAATGATGGTTCAATTCATTTCCAAGTTAAATGTATTGCGTATTTTATTATTGTAAAGTCCTGTTATTTATTTTTTACATTATATATGTATATCTTTTTGTGTAGTTGAGAAGTTGATATTGTGGTAATTATTCATATTGAATGAAAAAGACTAAGAAATTGTCAAAAAACCACTGATTTATTGATAAATCAGTTTATCAGAGATTGACAATGGTGTAATAACCGAAACCGGTCTTTCTTATTATCAATAAATCAGTGGTTCTTTGACAATTTCTTAGTCTTTTTCATTCAATATATGTATGTCGTATGTGTATGCAAATAACGATTGTGACGTTGTCTATTGCTTTTCTCAAGGTTTAATGACAATAAAATATTTTTATTATTATAATAAAATAATTGATGAATATAATAATTCGATAATAAATTAATAATAATAATAGTGAAACCTATATTGTTAGGTGAAAATAATAACAGTTGATTAATTTGATTGAATTGGATTAGATGTTGTAGTATTTCTCCATAATAATTTAAAGAATAAAAATCTGGTGTGGCGCACTCACACAACTTTCCTTGCCGTTATGAAAATTGATCACCTGACGCTAGTGTTCCCGCGCATCTCAAGTCTATTATTCAAAGATTTGAGCCAGCTGGTGACAGGGCTATAACACTGGAGACACACGAGGTCTGCTATCTCTTCATAGTGAATCATTTAATAGAATCAACAGTTGCAAACAGTTCGCAATTGGATAATCACATTTTCTCGAATTTCGAGCTTATTTTTGATTTTAGGTGAAAATGTTACTGAACATTAATTGTAGATTCTCATTCTCAATCTTTTCCACTCAAAATTTTTAGTTTAAATTGTATCTGAAGCCTGATAATTGAGAATCTAAAATCAAACTTTGCATAGATGGGGCGGAGCTCCTGAAATTTTTACAGATATGGGACTTGTGGCAGTTGATAGAGCTTATCGATGACTATTTCAGGTATAACTTCAATCAAAATCGTCGGAGCCGTTTTCGAGAAAATCGCGAAAAACCCTGTTTTTGACAACAATTTCGCTATTTTAGCCGCCAACTTGAATCGCATTTGATCGAAATTGTTCGTGTCGGATCCTTATATTGTGAAGACCTTACGTTCCAAATTTCAAGTCATTCTGTTAATTGGGAGATGAGATATCGTGTACACAGACGCACATACACTCATACACACACACACACACACACACACACACACACACACACACATACAGACCAATACCCAAAACCCACTTTTTTGGACTCAGGGGACCTTGAAACGTATAGAAATTTAGAAATTGGGGTATCTTAATTTTTTCGGAAAGCAATACTTTCCTTACCTATGTTAATAGGGCAAGGAAAGTAAAAAAATTGACAATTCCACTATTTTTCTGGTATTGTGAATCATAGAGAATATTCTGTTTTACCGAAATATAGTGATATTGACAACAATGTCTTAATTTCTCTCACATAATAACTATTACCTTATCTGTTTTCTAATTTAGGTCTCCCCCCCACCCCAATAATAATACTGCTCTACTCACCTCATCACTATCAGCTGCCATCTTCAATGATTCAGATCTACTTCAAAAAATTACAGCATTGATCAGTTCTGGAAAAAATTGAATTTCATAAAAATTAAATGATATTTCAATAAAAAATCTATATTGAATTTATAATTTTAAAATCTTACAAAAAATAAAAGGGTTAAAGAAAGGAGACGGGGCCGCTCTACCTGTGCACTGGGCTATTATTCCAAAAAGGTTATCCTCCAACTCACGACTATCACACTCTATTGTCCTCTGAATCCGCTTCATTACCCTCATTAGAGGCCGGAGTGGCCCCGTCTGCTTTCGTGAAGGCAGTTTTAGCTGGTAGGGACTCATCTATTACTTTCCACCTTACCTGTTACTAGTATTCTCACTTTATTATTGAATCTAGATTAGTGTTCAAGTACTTTTTATTCAGTTATTCCTAATGGTTCATTTTGATGAAACTCAACTTGCTCACAAGCTGTATACAGACTAACTTGAGTTACATACAATTCGTGGTTACACACCAAGTGTGCTATTCATCAGCTGATGATATGCGTATTATATTTATTCAAAGAATTCAAATCATTTATTTGCTATACAATAAATACATATTCAAAACATAATAAAAGAAAATACTTAATTTTATAATATTAGAATAAAAATTAAGCATAAATAATACCAAAATCATAATTAGATACTTCTCAATGGTAATCCGGCATCACCAGCAAAAGGAATCAAGCCTTGCCCGCTGGTGAGAGTTGCAATCAGCTAGTTACATTGGTTGTTTCCTAGTTTTATACAATAATAGAGAAAAAAAATAATCCACGCTTAAAAATATGTTTTTAAAAAATTAGATAATGCTTCCAATTGAAAAGAAATAGTTTTCTCTTATTCAATGTTTTAGTATTTTGTAATTAATAATTTTTGCTTCCAGATCGAAAGGCAAATTATTTATCAATCTTGTAACTATATAAATGAGCTGTCTTCTAACTACTGTTAGTTTTGTTTTATAAATTTTATATTTATAGGTTGTATTTGGTCTAAAATCATATTGAACTATATCATTTAATAAAAAATTGTTTTTATACTTTATAATATATTTGTATGAATTTAATTATCAAATAATCCAATATATGTATAGTATGATAATTATAACATCAGCTTATGGAAAGCGTACGGCGTGTGTTCGTGGCACAAGTCTGTACACAGCTTGATGAATATTACTAGTAGTTCTGTGAACAGTAGACCTCACGCAGTATTCTCATCCACAAGTACCTGATTGAAACTATAGACCTTATACAGCAATAGACTGGCTTCTCCACACATCTGTGTAATCACTTGACAGCTAATTTATGATGAATAATTCTATAGTCTGATGTTTACTCTAATATTGGCGTATGAAGGAGGCTCCTTTTTCCTTTTATATTATCATTGAAATGCGAAATTCCCAAAAACCTTGTATATACGTCGACGCACAATTAAGAAAGGAACATACCTGTTAAACATCATGAAAATCTATTACCGCGTTTCGCCGTAAATGCGTAACATATAAGCATTTAAACATTAAGAGAAATAATGCCAAACCATCGACTTGAATCTTAGACCTCACTTCGCTCGGTAAATAATTTCGGTTAATAAACATTCAAACATTAAGAGAAATGCCAAACCGTCGACTTGAATCTTAGACCTCACTTCGCTCGGTCAATAATTTAAAAATCTCACAAAAAATAAAAATACAGAAATTGGAACAAAAAGAATACATTTTTGAGAGAGAGAGCTGTAGTTTAATAGCATAGTTGGATGAATACATTATAAAAATCTGTGCTTGAATACTAATAGGTACTTAATTAAGCTTAGTGATACTTTAAGGCCCAGTTGCACAAAAGCCAGTTAAATTTTTATCGTGATTAATTTCATGAGAAGCAATCAGAAAATGCCTTTTTGATAAGACGACTTGTCTTATTGGTTCTCTTAGAAATTAATCACGGTTAAAATTTTTGTGCAAGCGGGTCTAAGGCTTGTATTACACAAAAACACCAGATTGAAAAAACAGTATAAGATCTAAAATGGAACCAATAAGAACTGATATGGATGAATGCAGTGTGGCTGCATTCAAGCGTAAGGTGGAGGGGTGGCTGTACCGCCTGTGCTGGGAGTCGTCAGAAAGCCTGCTTCAGTCTGTTTATTGGCACTAAGATCATCTCTATTAATTTGATAGCTTTTCTTATACATACATAGATTTTTTTCATTTTTGAGAGCTTATAAATTTTCATAACTTACCTTTCTTCTCTTTATATTTACCACATAGGTACTTTATTCAATCGTTTATAGATTTACATATCTTCATTACTATATTCTTTTTAATGGTCACTGTGGAATCGGCTGGTTTCTGTTCCTCGGTAATTCTTTTATATGAGAAGCTACCATTATTTTTTACAATAAGTATATACAAAATATATTCCACTCATGCAATCTCAAGAATTTATTCATATTTCAATTCTCGAATCTGTATATATGTTACTCTTAACAATCTTTTTCTGTTTATGAAATTTCGTCAATGAACAATGTAATAGGTAATATTTATCTTATACTTACCTTCTTCTTGTTAACGAAGTCGGACATTCTATTACCTGTAACAGGAACCCACCCCCTACACTCAGACGAATAGTCTTGTAGGGGTATTCCAGTAAAACATGCTCTGTATTACAATGTAATCTGTATTTTGCATGGAATAAAGAATATTTGAATTTGAAAATTTGAATTTGAGTAGTATTAAGCTAAGGCTCGTATTACATCAGGACTCTATTGTGACGTCCACGTTATAATGGCTCTGGAGAAAGCTAGAAGAACGGCTTAGCCCTTGTCACTTAATCAACAAAATATTTCATCTTAGGCTTAACTATGAAAATTCATTATGAAATTTAATTATTATTGAACGAAAATCCTAAATAAATGCTGCAAATCACCCCGAATACCTCTGCTACTGCAGACATTGACAACAGGGCTAACAGCTAGATGGAAATTCGATGAGAACTACTATCCAAAAATTAGTTGCCAGCCCGGGAATCGAACCCGGTACCTCCCAATTGCCAGTCAGGAATGCAACTAATTTTTGGATAGTAGTTCTCATCGAATTTCCATCTAGCTGTTAGCCCTGTTGTCAATGTCTGCAGTAGCAGAGGTCTTCGGGGTGATTTGCAGCATTTATTTAGGATTTTCGTTCAATAATAATTATATATTAATTAGCATTTGAATAAATGCATTCTCTATTTAATTCCATCTGTAGCATTATGAAATTATTGAAAAATATAATTTCTTGCTTAAAAAAATATAATTATTTTAAACGAGAGTGAACAGTTAATATTACATCTATAAACCTGTATCAGCTACCGTCTATAGAAGGCATTGACGAGACAGAGGATTGGCAACGTTGTTCTCCTATCTTTCTCCACTGCCATTATAACGTGGACCTCACTATAGGCGAGCCTTCTGAAGAGGATAACTAACAACATATTAACTGTTTATTCTTGCTTAAAACGATATGATTTTTTAATGATTTAATAATGAAGTTTTCTAGTCGAGATTAAATATTTTTTTCTATTTATAATATTTCTACATTGCTTAAGAACGATCTAGCAATTTTGCGGAGCTAGGAAAGGATAGCGCTATCTCTTTTTTCGAATGATAGACAAGGATAGCAACACATTGTTGCTATGGGGACATGCTCCCTCAGTAAATGACATACTCTTGTGCCAAAAGCGAGCCATAAGAGCTATGCTAGGTAAGCCTCCCAGTGAAACATGTCGTCCTTTATTTGTTGAGTTGAAACTGTTAACTGTGCATAGTCTATATATTTTATCAGCTTTAATAAATGTCAAGAAAAGTCTGTTACAACATAATGAAAGAGGTTCACTTCACAGGTTTAATGTTAGAACCAGTCATGATATTAATGTTCCTAGATGCTGACTTAGAAAGACTCAGGACCACTGGCTTTCTTGTGGTATAAAATTTTTCAACAAACTACCTCTTGATTTGCGATATGCTCCATTAAATTGCATCAGTGGTTTGAAAGAAACCATTTTTATTCAATAAATTATTGAATTTTTATCTGGAGGCTGTGTTATTGATGTATGGATTATTTATGTTTTATTCTATGTTTCTGTAATTTTACCTGCCTGACTGTGATTGATTCTTGTTTAATCTCCGTTTGACGTTACTGTGATATAAGTGGTATTATTTGGTACGGTATTGTTTTATTAGATAGGTAATTATGTTGTTGTTTTTTTCTGTTATAATCAATTTAATTATGATCTGGACTGACTCAGCAGTAAAACGGATAAGCTGTGATAAGATTTTTATATTGAATGGACTATTGACATGGTACTTATATTGATATTGTATTGACTAAAAATTACTGTATGACGAAACTATATGTTTGTAAAAGCTCTTGAGTTAATAAAAACATTATTATTATTCCCTTTAAGAGGCTATGCGTTTTGTAACAAGCATAAAGGCGGGACGGAAATGCGACAAAATTCCGTCATGTCTATTTTGGTTGTTTAGTGTGGGCCCAAGGTATTATTACAATGGGATACCAGATACCATGTTTTGGTGTCTCACTGAGATCACTATAGTTGAGTCCACGTTATAATAAGCAGCGTAAGACACATGCTTAAATGTGGTGAAACAAATCATATAAATTCGATATCAAGGCTTATGAATAGATCAATAGCAACTTCATTACCTAACCTACATTGACATGAGTTCTCATGGGAGGAGGGGGTTTATCACAACTGCATTATTGGAATTCTTGGTAACGGGGCTGGATTTGCAATTATGGGGTATCTAAGGCTAGGCGCACACCAGTTAGTCAAGACAAGACATGATCAGACACGTTTAGTCACAATTACATTGTTGCTTATGACGCAACTCACACTGATTAGTCATTGCAATTAGGCATATCTTCATAAGCAACTATGTGAAGTATTGTGACTGAACGTGTCTGTCATGTCTTGTCTTTACTAACTGGTGTGCGCCTAGCCTTAGATACCCCATAATTGCAAATCCAGCCCCGTTATTCGGCTTGAGGATGGGGGATATTGAACAACCTGACATTAAAATATACAAGACAAAGCTTAAAATGTACTTTTTTAAGGCTGTAAACTACGGATATTGTTTAAATTACAAACTAACAATCTAAATTTGACAAAAAAAATAATCTAATGTTCTAAATTATTTGAATGATTTGTTTTGGAATAATTCATTTATTTTGTCTTTTATATTAATTTATTTTGTATGTTGTCAGTTTATAAACAAATTTCAATTTTAACTACCTAACTTGATAACCTAGCATGTATTAGATGGAATAACTTCTATAAAACTCACCTAGTTACAATACTGCAAGTAACTTACATTATTTTAAACTCATATTAAGGCTTTGAAAGCATTAATAATTTTCAACAAAGAGCCATAACTAACTAGATTATTTTTCCAATGAACGTTAGTTTTCATGTTTTCAGAAATTTCAACCATAGTCTATATATTTTATCAGCTTTAATAAATGTCAAGAAAAGTCTGTTACAACATAATGAAAGAGGTTCACTTCACAGGTTTAATGTTAGAACCAGTCATGATATTAATGTTCCTAGATGCTGACTTAGAAAGACTCAGGACCACTGGCTTTCTTGTGGTATAAAATTTTTCAACAAACTACCTCTTGATTTGCGATATGCTCCATTAAATTGCATCAGTGGTTTGAAAGAAACCATTTTTATTCAATAAATTATTGAATTTTTATCTGGAGGCTGTGTTATTGATGTATGGATTATTTATGTTTTATTCTATGTTTCTGTAATTTTACCTGCCTGACTGTGATTGATTCTTGTTTAATCTCCGTTTGACGTTACTGTGATATAAGTGGTATTATTTGGTACGGTATTGTTTTATTAGATAGGTAATTATGTTGTTGTTTTTTTCTGTTATAATCAATTTAATTATGATCTGGACTGACTCAGCAGTAAAACGGATAAGCTGTGATAAGATTTTTATATTGAATGGACTATTGACATGGTACTTAGGCTATATTGATATTGTATTGACTAAAAATTACTGTATGACGAAACTATATGTTTGTAAAAGCTCTTGAGTTAATAAAAAACATTATTATTATTCCCTTTAAGAGGCTATGCGTTTTGTAACAAGCATAAAGGCGGGACGGAAATGCGACAAAATTCCGTCATGTCTATTTTGGTTGTTTAGTGTGGGCCCAAGGTATTATTACAATGGGATACCAGATACCATGTTTTGGTGTCTCACTGAGATCACTATAGTTGAGTCCACGTTATAATAAGCAGCGTAAGACACATGCTTAAATGTGGTGAAACAAATCATATAAATTCGATATCAAGGCTTATGAATAGATCAATAGCAACTTCATTACCTAACCTACATTGACATGAGTTCTCATGGGAGGAGGGGGTTTATCACAACTGCATTATTGGAATTCTTGGTAACGGGGCTGGATTTGCAATTATGGGGTATCTAAGGCTAGGCGCACACCAGTTAGTCAAGACAAGACATGATCAGACACGTTTAGTCACAATACTTTACATTGTTGCTTATGACGCAACTCACACTGATTAGTCATTGCAATTAGGCATATCTTCATAAGCAACTATGTGAAGTATTGTGACTGAACGTGTCTGTCATGTCTTGTCTTTACTAACTGGTGTGCGCCTAGCCTTAGATACCCCATAATTGCAAATCCAGCCCCGTTATTCGGCTTGAGGATGGGGGATATTGAACAACCTGACATTAAAATATACAAGACAAAGTTTAAAATGTACTTTTTTAAGGCTGTAAACTACGGATATTGTATAAATTACAAACTAACAATCTAAATTTGACAAAAAAAAAATAATCTAATGTTCTAAATTATTTGAATGATTTGTTTTTGGAATAATTCATTTATTTTGTCTTTTATATTAATTTATTTTGTATGTTGTCAGTTTATAAACAAATTTCAATTTTAACTACCTAACTTGATAACCTAGCATGTATTAGATGGAATAACTTCTATAAAACTCACCTAGTTACAATACTGCAAGTAACTTACATTATTTTAAACTCATATTAAGGCTTTGAAAGCATTAATAATTTTCAACAAAGAGCCATAACTAACTAGATTATTTTTCCAATGAACGTTAGTTTTCATGTTTTCAGAAATTTCAACCCTAACCTAAAAATTTATATTATAGATGACCAATTGACCATAGAGATAAAGTAGAACAGTAGGAGACTACAATTGACACTGTAGAGCGACCCAGCATGCAGCAACCAAAGACGTTAAAGAAGTATAGACACCCTTGAAATTGAAGGCTGACATTGAGGTATTTTAGCGCGAGAAATTCAAAATTCATTAGGGCGAGAATGCTGTTTTGGCGCTGCAATACAGTTTAATATTAGGCTGTTTAACTAAGGGAATACGTATCATTTATATGATTTGAAGCAATTTTGAAGTTACCAATAATTGATTCTTCAAGTCCTCATGAATAATAGTCCCGTAAATATAATATAGTTTTAATAATTCACTGACACAAGTGTAAGTCAATCAACATTTTGCCTTTACTCAAATTTAAGTTAACTGCTATCTATTCAATTTCTATTTAAAGTGTTTTGAAATAAGGTTATTATAAATAACCTTATTCATCTAATAATATAGGCTTTGACAGTTTTGTGCTATGAATTTTTATAAAAATGCAATTTTTTTGATCATTGATAAGTAGTGTTCTGTGCCGTATTTTAGTATTAAATTTTTCATCTATAGCCTACTTCTTCATTTTTATAAATTTGAATTTTAATTCCAATAAATGAATGAATCAATTGATACATCATTTCTGCAATCATAAATGAATCAAACTGATATTTGTAGTAGTAGAATTCATAAGTTTCTGGCAAACTTTAAACTATTATTTCATGAGCTCATTGCATTGAAGCTCTACATTTTTGTACAAATACCAAATCACAAGCTGAAACGCTAGTGCTCAGACTCCATAATTTTCAAAAAGCTTCAAGCTGTGTTTAAATCAAAGTTATTAACAAAATGTTGATAATTTTACCCCTACAGATTCTATTAGATTGAATATAACTTATCATACACATGATGATCATATGTGTTTGTTCACCTCCGTTCAATCTAATAGAATCTATAGAATCAACATTTTGTTAATAACTTTGGTGTAAACTTGTTTTAATTCAAAACTGGAGTTTTTCTAGTACAGTATAGTATATAATAATTTGATGACTGGTTTTGACTAATGCTGTAAATTGTAATAAAATAGTAAATATACTCACACAGCAGCTTATCCAACTCACTATTGAAATCATTTAAACAACAATAATGTTATCAATGGGTGATTACAAGGGAAAACAATATATATTACAATGGTTAAAAGAATTTTTATTGACAAATCAATGTTTTTGACGTGACAACGTCTTATAAATTGGTTTGCCGGGTGACACTTCAAGAAACTGTGTTATGCTCCGCATTGTGCACTCACAATGAGAGCAAGTGAGAGCGTTCGTTTCGGTTCACGGTCGTCTGGAAAGAGCACGAATAGGAGAAGTGGCGAGCAATGCAGCAGCAACCCGAAGGCATTCACCTGGAGATTGATTGATTAATTGAGTACTTTATTTATGTAGATTACAATATATACTGGCTTATACACTTATATACAATAGCTTACAATACAGCAAAATTATAGATGAATTTACATAATATAGACTAAGAAAATAATTATTGAACTGTATATGATATGAAAAAGTAATTTGTAATATAATAACTATAGATAATTATATTGTTATGCATCTACATAAATTGGCGGAGCTTTGGACATATCAATGTCCATTCTTTGGAAAGAATATTAAAAATATCCTCCCCACTAACTCTCTACCAAACGAGAGAGAGTGAAATGGAGCAGTCAACCTGTGCAGGCGCCGCAAGCAATCTCCTGTGACTGCGCCACTACTTCCCAGGCTGGCTACAACCCAGGCTAGTAATCACAATGTTGTGGTAGTTTTCAATCACTCTGCTAAATGGCAGGGGTATCATTATAGAGCAATTAATAACCCAATTTAGTGTTGCTATAAATTTGTCATTTCATTCCTTGAACTGTTATTTCATATGCTAAAAAGTTGTATAAAATTTGAACATTTTCTGCTCATTTGGTTTTGAAAATGCTGATAAAACACAGATAAACACTGGAAACGCCAATTTCTAGCACACCTTAAGCCCTTTCTACATAACTAATACACCTCAAGTTACCTGAAATTTTGTACCAAACGTAAGAATTTTCTTTTGAATTTTTAAAAAGCTAAGAAAACGCTGGTAAGTAAACGCTTAAATTCGTTTAAAAAGAAACTAGCCTAATCTAGTTTATCAACAATGTTTTTATAATTTATTGTTGTTCAATAACATGATAATTCTTATTTTTATTTATAAACCATGACTCATGATTTAGGGTACTCGGATTTCTATTTTTATTTATATCCAACAGTAGCCCTAACAGAAAAAATCTGGTGTGGCGCACTCACACAACTTTCCTTGCCGTTAAGAAAATTTATCACCTGACGCTAGTGATCATGTGCATCTCAAGTCTACTATTCAATGATCCAAGCCAGCTGGTGACAGGACAATAACGCTGGAGACACACAACTTCTGCTATCTCTTTATAGTGAATGATTCAATAGAATCAACAGTTTGCAATTGAAATAATCACATTTTCTCGAATTTCAAGCTTATTTTTAACCTTATAAACCATGACTCTGCTAAACTTAATACTTTTGTAAAAAAAGTAAGTTTGAATTTGAATAGGCTATCTTGAAACAAGTAACTTACAAATTGGTTAACCAATAATAATAGTTCTATGATAATATGAAAAAGTATGATTTCATACAAATTATTTCATAAGATCTACATATGACAGAAATATTACCGTTCAATACCGGCCTCAGTTTGTTATTTTTTACTATCATACTTTGCATTCTTGTTTTGAACTTAGAGATATGTAAATAAGTATCATAAGCTGGTATCAAAGAAACGTCTTCATAAACAATTTTTTCGAATTCCCTACTCGAAATAACATAAAAATAATCCAATCTCTAAAATAATAATTTTGCAGTTACGGTATGGCATTTCAACTTAGTAGAGCACTTACGGCTAAGCAGTATTAACACTGTAACTTAGGCTATATTATTAATTTCACAAAGGCTTCAAGTAAATCAATTATTCAAAAAGTTAATTTTATGGATGTATAACCACTTTAATACATATATTTAAAATGCTCAATAAAAATTCAATGTAGTATTTATTAAATATAACTGAATGCGCCTTTTCTTTTATGCAAGTTCCCATTTATTATCAATAGGGCCATTCAAATTTTCCGCCGCTTCTTGCCTCTCTCTGTCATGGCTGCCCATGTTCAATTCGTAACAGGTATAGCGGCCACTTAGCCACTCTATAATTTACTATATTTTAGCTCCTTGGCTGGGTCGCTTGTCAAGTGTACCTGAATATTAATATTAATAAATAATATTAATATGAATATTAATACTCAAGCTCTCAAGGTCAAGACGTATTCAATTTATTCAACATTCAACTAGTATTTGACCATCGATCCTTTGACATCGATAGTAATATCGGTCCCTCAACATCGATGGCAAAAAATATCGTTGAAAGGCTATCGATGTTTTTACAGTAAAAATATTGATATTACTGATATTTACCCCTTGTCATTAAAATGAAATAACACTCAAAGATAGCTTCTTATGTCAATTTCAGCCCCAACCCTCGATTTGAAATCAAGTTATTGGTTGATTTTCGCTCAACTTTAGAGGGCTGTTGTGAAGGCCAGGAGTGAAATACAACCTTCACAGCCATATTGGCTGTATAATGAAAATATTGATACCATCCGCTATCTTGCCATCGATAGTTTGATACCGGTAGGCTACCATAGCACAGTATACTACTTATTCCGTGACCATAGTCCAGGGGTGCCCAGCCCCCTCAAGAGCAATGGCGCAAGCCCCCCCCCCCAATCCAAGTGTAATGGCGCAAGCCCCCCCCAAAGTACCCCAATTCCCAACCCTTTAGTTCTCAACATTAGTCAGTGTATGACAATAAAATTCACATCTTACATTCTAATCTTCTAAATGACATTATTTACCTTTGGTCTTGTGAGGAGTTCTTTCTGTTTTCATAATATTGTAAAAATATATACCATCGATTCTTATCTCTTTTAAAATAGAAATAAAGTATCTTTTTGATATTTTTGAGACTAGCAGTGCAACCGTTCTTGTTCGGGAGGACTAGAAAGTACTACATTACATCAGGAAAAACTACATGACAAATATTTTAATAGGATATTGAAAGATAAGTAAGGGAGGCTTTGCTTTTTAAATGTTAAGGTTACTTATAAAAAGTTGAATAATAATATCATTGATAATTCTTTATTGCAAAAGAATATTGCATAGCAATTTTGGTACCTAAACATTCATACAAATTTGGAACGATTTTATCCATACAATATATAATGTCGGCAAGTTTAGGTATTCTAAATCCTATACTATAAAACGAGCAATTTCTGTTCAGATGTTTATATGTTTATGTTTGTATTTCACCGGATCTAGAAAACGGCTCTAACGATTCTCACGAAATTTAGAACATAGAAGGATTATAATATAAAAATTCGATTGCACTAACTTTTATTAGGTTTCATCCCTGGAGAAACTCGCTGAAGGACATTGAAAGAATTTATCAATTTTAATCCTGATTAATTCCAGTAGAACCAATCAGATAAGCTATCTTCTTGAGATGGTCTTCTGTGATTTGTTTCGTGAAATTAATCAGGATTGAAATTTAACATGCTTTTGTGAGAGAAATTTTTGCATTCCTCTGGGAATCAATCTCAATCCACTGTGATTAGATGAACTATGAACTATGAATATTTATTATAATTTCTTCTTTCGTAATAATTTTTATATGCTTTTGTAGGTACTCCAGAGCGGAGCTCGGTGCCCCGATATTTATCATAAATTGGAACAGGTTGTCACTGATGTTGTGTTGTTGGTAGTATTTACTTTTTAACATTACCGTACAGGAGTAAATAACACAAGTCAGACAAAATGTATCTTTAAATGGTTTGGTTTTTGGAATAAAGATATCATCTGAACAAGTACATTTTGTGAATTCTATTTATTAATACCAAATATCGGGGCACCGAGCTTTGCTCGTTATTTATTCATTGATAAACAGAACTCAATTTTTTAAATGATTGGGGAAGGACTAACAGGCACAGCCTAAAACTGTTTCTTCCCCGAATTTTGATTTATACACTATAAAATAATTTATAGTTGGAATATTTAATATTCCAAAAAGTATGATACACTTGAATTCAAGTGAAATTTTTAGTCCAAATATTTGAAAACATAAAACTTCTAATTTGGATTGTTTACATACCAAATAGAATAACAAAATAACACTCACTAATCACTTGGAACTGTAAAATAATGATTAACTTCGAATATTAAGATATATACCATCTCATGTCAACAAATCAGATTACTGTATTTTGATTGAGTCAATTAAAATTTCTAGATTTCTCGCGAGATACGATAAGCTAATTGATTACACAGCTGATCTCCCACACAGGCACACGCATCTTCTGTTATCGACAGACGACGAAATCGTCATCTATTTTTCCAAGGATGAATTATCCTTTTCATGTCCTTCAGGGAGTTTTCTCAGGGATGAGACCTAGTGCAATCGAATTTTGATATCAAAAACCTACTATATTCCGAATTTCGTGAAAATCGTTAGAGCCGTTTCCGAGATCCATTGAACATAAATAACCATATAACCAGATAGCCAGATATAAAAATATAAACAGATATACAGAAATTGCTCGCTTAATATAATAGGATAACAACTTATAGTCCAGTCAAATGGTCGTTTTTCAGGAACCAGCCCCGAAAGAATTTTTTTCTATGGTTCTATATGTATTTTGGGGCGCTGAATTCTAATCTAAAATTTGCTGACACGCAAGAGGGCGACTTCACCCCCAAAATTCTGGACTTTTTTAAGTTTTCCATTTAATCTTGAGAACCTTGAATTTTTCGAGAAAAAGCATTCTCTATATAACATTAAAGATAGTTAAATTTCCAATGAATTGAGTGGTAGCGCAGGACTACTTCTTAGATTTTTTATCTGAAGTGTTCCAAAAGATACGCAACTTTAAATGTGCGAGAAATTTGTGATATTTCCCCCATTTTCACAGTCTCGCATAAGCAACGGTGCGTATCTTGTGGAACACTTCAGATAAAAAATCCAAAAAGTAGTCGATGTTGTGATGAATTTTCTCCTCTTTTACCTCGCATAAATTATACTTTTGTTTCCAATACCGTTCAAAAGTTACAGCCAATTGAATGATTATCTTTATTTTCTAATTTTTCTTGCGATTTTACTGTTATTAAATAGTCTCTAAAATGAGTACAATACATGATAGAAAATTGCGATTGGTCTTAAATGAGAGAAAATTTCATGCTCTATTAGCTGAGTTGCCTCAAATTGATCTTGCATTATTGTTTATAACGAAAAACTGTCGAGACTGTGAAAATGAGAAATATATCGCAAATTTCTTGATTTTTGAAACAAACGTATCTTACTTCACGATTATATTTTTACAAAAATCATTCACCTCCCATAAAAGAGGAGATTCTTTTCTTCAAATCAAGACCAAGTATCGTTTTGAGTTACCAAGACACACAGTTTTGAATATAGAAATCGGTCATTTTTCTATGCATTGAGATATGGGCTGAAATACACTAAAGGAGGAATTTCCTATTTTTTTAACAAATTTTAGTGACATGATACATGATTTTTAACCGCCTTGACGTGCTGATATGAACGAGATGTAGTACGAGGAGATGTGATCATTCAGTCAAAAGTCATAAGTGATTAAAGTTTTGATCCTGGACGTATCCTTATGTGTGCCCCTACTAGGAAATACTGAAATCTAATGAGTGATTCTCATAGAACATAACCCTCGTAAGGTGATTTCAGCCGAAATGTGTTTCTTTTAAGGCCATGAAAAGGTATTATAATGAAAATTTGAATTTTGGCTGTAGGACATGATTTTCTATTTTTGGGTGTATTCCCCCTCCCACCACTACTAAATTCAAAAATACCTAAGGAATTCTGTTCAGAATTAATATTGTTAATTCACGTGATGTGTGGCTTTCTATCATTACTATAAAAAGATCCTAGTTGTATAGGGTAGAAGTGGTAGGTTTGTATAATTTTGGAAACCCCTTAAAAAAATACCCCTTTTTTTGAAAACTCTTAGCTCCGGAATCAAAAATCGTGGAGTCCTGCGCCACCACTCAATTTATTGAAAATTTAATTATGTTTTATATTTTAGAGAATGCTTTTTTTCAAAAAGTTCTCAAGATTGAATGGAAAACTTGAAAAAAGTCCGAAATTTTGGGTTTTTTGGGAGTTTTGGGGATGAAGCCGCCCTCTGGCGTGTTAGCAAATTTCAGATTAGAATTCAGCGCCCCAAAATACGTATAGAACCGTAGCAAAAAATTCTTTCGGGCTGTTTCCTGAAAAACAACTATTTGACTGGACTATTATACAAAACAGAAAAAAGTAATGAAGCATTACAATAATTACTTGATTACTGTGTGGTAAATAGGGTGTGAATTTGAAAGATTAAAATTGGCTTCAATTGATATTTTTCACAAATTTTTGACAAGAGAAGTTTTTTCTTCTGTCAAATTCACTAGAGTTTGCGATGTTGTTTATAATTGCATTCCCATTTCAGAGACATTAATATCATCATGAAACGCCTTTGAGATTAAAATAATTATTAGATTGAAATGAACATTACAATTTAACTTATCATTGTGCTTTTAAGAAAATTAAGTTGCAACAGCAAGGAATCTCAAACAAAGGACCATTTAAAATTAATTAAGCAAAGGAAATCAGAATAATAGTGGATGTTGAAGTTATAATTTATTTTTGTCAAAGATTTACCTTTAAACTCATAGACTTAGAATTACTAAAATTCCTGCATACAAAATATTATCAATTGTATTTTTTATGCTTTATATTAAGTTACACTTAGTAAAATATAACATTGTAAAGGTGGGAAAAAGTATTAAAACTAACTACATTAGGATAATATCTCTATTTAATACCTTGATTTTTTAGCAATGATTCAAAATGTTTACATAAAATATAATAAAATCATGCCCCCCCCAAAATGTTGAACCTCCCCTTGTGGGCACCCCTGCCATAGTCTAATGATTATGTAAAAACGATAATAATGAAGTTTAATTCGTAAGATAATAATACGGTATAGTTATTTTTATTTAAAATTGATAGTATAGTAGGTTGTAGCACAGATAAGAAAAAGAAACTGCCCCTATCATTTTGGTGCTAAAAACTAGAAAATATTGATTTAATACTGAAAATATCGATCAAAAACATCGATGGCAGAAAATTATCGGTGGCCTTCCATCGATGTCAAAAATATCGGATATTGACCCAAAAACATCGATATTTGCAAAACTTCGATATCGATACCAAACACGAGGCCACGCTGACGATTCTGCCATTATATTAATATATTTTTCAGTTTCAACTGAGCCAAGAGCCCAGCTATAGAGGAGGATTTTACATTTTAATTTACTCTCCAGTAGGCTTAAAATCATGGAATCTATTGTAAGTATTACTGTATCTTTTATTATTATTATTATTATTAGCCGTCAAGCTCCCAGATGGAAGACGCTGAGCAAAATTTGGTTCATTTTTTGTTTTTCTTGTTCTTTTTATCAATCCACCAGTTTTTCATTTTCAGTGAGAACTCCGCTTTCCTTGCTTCACTCCATTTTGTTCCCACTCTTGGCACAGTCATCTCTGGTTTAACTTCCCATTTTTCAACCTTTTCTCTGAAACTGTTCCTGTTGTATATTTCATCATTGTTAATGTTAGCAAGTATTAAGTCCTTCTTGACGTTTTTCATCCATGCACCTCCATTACTAAGGGTTGCTACATATGTTACTATTCTTTTGTAAGTCTGTGATCTGGAAGCCTCATTATGTGACCATAAAATTTAAGGCGCCTTTTCCTGATGTCTGCTTCTATGTTAGAGTATTCTTCAACTTTGGCTGTTTTCTGTAGTCTATAACCATCTTCGGTCTTTCTTGGTCCAAGTATTTTTCTAATTATCTTCCTTTCTTCTTTTTTCAAATTTTCAGTATCTGTTTTTCTGCTAAGTGTTAGGGTCTCGCTGGCATACAACATTGTTGGCTTGATTACTGCGTTATAATGTTTGATTTTGGTATTGATAGACATACATCTCTTATTATAAATATATTGCACTAGCCCTAGGCCTTTACGAGCTTTCTGTATCCTTTCATTTTGTGCATGTTTTTCTGATATAATTTCCCCAAGATATTTAAAGTATGGTACCTTCTTAATTGTTCCATATTTTGTTTGTAATTTAGTAACTTCTATATTTGATGTTGTGAAAACAGTTTTTTCAAATGATATTTGTAAGCCTACTTGTTCAGCACATTCTTTTAAAATTTCTATTTGTTTTATTGCACTTTCCAATGAATCTGACATTATAGCAAGGTCGTCTGCAAAAGCTAAGTATGGAATTTGAAGATTATTTTTCTTGGTTCCCAGCGAGATTGGCTTCCAGTGGTTCACCTCCTTCAGTTTCTTTTCCCATTCTTCCATTACTCTATCAAGAACTATGTTGAAGAGCAGTGGTGATAATCCATCACCTTGCCTAACACCAGTCTTTATCTCAAAAGGCTGTATCTTTTATTATTTATGTAAGACCTTTTTGTTGTTTTGTTATAGACTAATTAGGCCCCCCGCAAAGTAGACCCACGCTAATCCACGAAAAGCAACCCACGCCGTGGGATGTTTACATACTTATTTATTTATTCAATCATTCAGAATTACTCAACTTACAGAAAAGTACCACAGGCTAAATCGCACAAAACGGTTCCAATTCTAATTTATAAGACAGTCCAAATGTAGTTAGGTTATGTATCACTTCAAAATTCTTCAATTTACAATTCATCACACACAAATCATTTTTAAATTTAAAAAAGTTTCAAATTGAATTAAATTAATTACAAATAGTTGTAACTTAAAATTCCAAACTTTGAAAAAACGATTAAATTTTTGAGACTGAAAAGACAAACACACTATTTAGAACTTATCACAGATTACAACAATAGATGTTTGTAAACCATTGTCCCAGACATCTGTGTAATGATAATAATACATACAATGAATAATCCACTTGTCAGCTCATTGATTACGAATAATTCTATAGCAATGGGCAATGGTTTACAAAACATCCCATGGCGTGGGTTGATTTTCGTGGATTAGCATGTCATCAAAACAGATAATGTTGATCAAATCAATTAAATTCTCTAGCTAGATAAAATTTCTCGCTGATTGATTATGATTACACAGCTAGATATAATTCTGTCTCTCCCACACAGGCACACGCATCTTCTGTTATCGAGAGACGAAGAAATTATCATCTGTTTTCCAAGGATAAATTATCCTTTTAATGTCATTCAGCGAGTTTTCCAAAGAATGAGACCTAGTGCAATCGAATCTTTATATCATAAACCTACTATGTTCCAAATTTCGTAAAAATCGTTAGAGCCGTTTTCGAGATCCGTAAAACATAAATAGCCAACTATAAAAATAACCAGATATAAAAGTAGCCAGATATATAGAAATTGCTCGCTTAATATAATAGGATTAGTTCATTAGCATTTGAATTGCAATATCTCAGTAATTTTATTTAAAAATAGCCCTAACGGAAAAAATGACGATTCGATAAGAGTACTCAATATACATACAAGTACTTTATTGATTCGTGTGCTTCATTAAACCGGTTTCCTCCCGTTTTTTAAGGTGGATCCTGATCCATCAAGGGTCTCTGATGAAGGGCCAGTAGAGGTATCAGACATCAAAGACATCATTGATACAGAAGACAGGCTTGGCGAGCTGAAACTTCTCAAAGAAGAACAGGTAACTTCGTATGCATCCAAGTATTTATTCGGGGACGCGACAGTCGAGGACTGCGACATTTCAAGACTGATTTTCAGTCCTCTACGGTCGCAGTCTTCAACTGTCGGGGCTGTGAAAAGTTTAGAGTCCTCAACTGTTTTTGTAAGAATTCATTGATTGTAACTAGCTTACCCGGCGAACTTCGTACCGCCAAAAAGTAAATTTATCATAGTTGTTGATTGTCAATAGATGATCCAGGAAATATGTACGATGAATTTCACAGAATTCCATATTCTTTCCATCTTCCATTTTAGGATGAATATAAGCTAAGTTAATTCAAAAAAATGTAGCCTAAATTAGTCTGTCATTCTTCAGTAATTAATGAATACAATATGAACAACTCCCTTTCATGAGGTGAATAATTTTTTTCAATATTTTCCAGTTTCTCAATGATATGCGAGTGATGTATAGGTCATGTAAGGAACGATTATCTACAGCTGGTACCAATCAACTATACTAACTTTAACTCCAAACTACCGTTTTAATACCAGTACACAATATTATTCCAATATTTCATGTTCGGTTGAGCCAAAACAGTATGTAATCTTTAATTGAAATTTGAATATGTGGTTGAAGTTGAAAAGTATAACTTATTTCATTTATTTATACATTTATAGTTGTAATATCATTCTCAACTACGAATGATTGGGAAGTTCATGTTATGGCTACCGTAATGGCAGTAGAGAAAGATAGGAGATCAGCGTTGCCAATCTTCTTCCTTGCCACTGCCTTCTATATAAAGGATAGGTGATACTGGTATATCTGATGAACGGTAATAAGGCAATATTAACTGTTCATTCTTGTTTGAAATAATAAGTAATTTTTATAGTCATTAATTAATAATTAGGTTTCTTATTGTCATTTTATTTCCAATATTATCAAATAATGAATTTTTATATTTGAGATTAGCCTAAATAATATATTTTTCATTCGGGCTACTCTTGAATAGAAAGAAATAAAAATTCAAGTAGGTCTATACCCTTTTCAAATTTTTTCTATTTACTGTACCATAAAATTTTAAAAAAGGGTACCTTCATTTTTATTTCTCTCTATTGGCCAAAATATGTTGTTAATTTTTACTATATCTTCTACATTGATAAAGAACGATCTGGTATCGTTGCGGAGCTAGAAGAGGATAGCGCTATCTGCATGCCTGGTTCACAGTCTACATACATTGTTGTGTCATCACAGGAAAAGGCTTCGAGCATTATTTTCTGATAAAATTGAAAATTCATTATTAAATCATTTTCTTGGCGAATAAAATATTATTGATCATTATTTATAGCAAGAAAGGACAGTAGATATTACATCAGATAGGCTAAACCGGTATCAGCTATCCTCTATAGAAGGTAAAGAATATTGGCAACGGTGTTCTCCTATCTTTTCTTTCTGCCATTATAAGGTGGACTTCACTATAGGATTCAGTATGTGTACACAATATACATAAAAGTGCTTCATTGATTCTTGTGCTTCATTAAACCGGTTTCCTCCCGTTTTTGAAGGTGGATCCTGAGCCATCAAAGGTCTCTGATGAAGGGCCAGTAGAGGTATCAGACATCAAAGACATGATTGATACAGAAGACAGGCTTGGCGAGCTGAAACTTCTCGAAGAAGAACAGGTAACTTCATATGCATCTAAGTATTTATTCGGGGACGCGACAGTCGAGGCCTGCGACAGTCGAGGACTGCGACATTTGAGGACTGATTTTCAGTCCTCTCCGGTCGCAGTCCTCAACTGTCGGGGCTGTGAAAAATTCAAAGAGTCCTCAACGGTATTTATAAGAATTCATTGATTCCAAGTTATGAAGCCAGACACAACTACAGTTCTCTGTTCATTTCATTCTTTCTTTCCAATATTCTTCTTTACTTTGTTATGTGGAATAAGTTGGAATTAATAAACACTCTTCAACAATACAATAGTGTGTTTATTAATTCCAACTTATTCCACATAACAAAGTTAAGAAGAATATTGAAAAGAACAAATGAAATGAAGAGAGAACAGTAGTTGTGTCTGGTTTCATAACTTGGAATGCAAGAATGAACGAAAGACTCAACAAAGCAAGAGGAACGAAAAAGAGTCACAGAGATGCAGATATCTTTTGTATCTTCATCACCATAAGACAGTGTTATCCAATAAAAAAAATTGATGCTAAATTTCCCTCTATTTTTCAAAATGTTGTGAATTAATGATGGTTGGTATCAAATTCACTTCAATACATGGGAATTCAGTATGCTCCAAAGATAAGCTGCAAACACTTTTTTATACGTTTTTCACTTTCTATTAATAATAATTTTGAAAATTATGTTTGCATTGAATCATAATTATGTAAAACTGAAGAACAAGGAGAGTTTTTTCTAATCTTATTACATTGTCTTCCATAGAACGCACTGAAATGTGAATCTCCTCCATTTCTAAAACATGGATTTGTAATCTATAATGTACTGAGAATTTGACATCCAAGTTTGATACTTTACAAAAAAACTTTGCTTGAAACCTTTCGCTGTGATGACACAGCAATGTATGACGACATATATATCATGCATGTCCCAAGACCTGAAACTGACCTCTAAAGGTGCGTACAGACTTTCGCTCTGCTCCGCAATCGAACGTCACTCGAGCAGATCGATTGATGATCGACCGGGGAGCAAGAGTGGAACGCGAGAAGAGCTAACATCTCCCATAACGTTCATGATCGGAGCGAGGGCGGAGCGTGTTGGAGGCGCGTATATCTGTACGCACCTTAACGGTAGAACATGCATGGTACACAGTCTATAGTGAGGTCCACGTTATAATGGCAGTGTTAGATTAGCAATGGTATTGCTATCCTTGTCTATCATTCAACAAAGGAGATAGCGCTATCTCTTTCTAACTTAGCTCTGTTGCCAGATCGTCTTTTAACAATGTAGAATTAATAATCAATTGACAAAATATATCATTTTAATCATGAAAATTCATTATGAAATGATTGAAAAATATAATTTCGTGTTTAATAAAATATAATTGGTTATTTTAAACGAGAATGAAGTTAATATTACATCAATAAACCTGTATCACCTGTAGCTAACGTCTATAGAAGTCATTGACAAGACAGAGGATCGGCAACGATGCTCTTCTATCTTTCTTCACTGCCATTATAACGTGGACCTCACTATACATGCATTGTAGTGTCATCACTGGAAAAGGCTTCGAGAATAATTTTTTGATAGAATTGAAAATTAGTTATCAAATAATTTAAACAATTTTTTCTTGGCGAATAGAATATTATTGATTATTATCTATAACAAGAAATAACCGTTGATATTACATCAGATAGGCTAAACCGGTATCAGCTATCCTCTATAGAAGGTAAAGAATTTTGGCAACTCTGTTCTCCCATCTTTTCTTTCTGCAATTATAAGGAGGACCTCACTAGCAATCAAGAAGATATAAATAAAAATAGAAATCCAAGTACCCTTTTAAAATAGTTCACTCACAACATGTTTCGGCTATATGATGCCATTATCAAGACTTGATACATGCCATAAACATGGTGTGAGTAAACAATTTTATAAAGGGTACTCGGATTTCTATTTTTATTTATATTCAACAGTAGCCCTAACGGAAAAAATCTGGCGTGGCGCACTCACACAACTTTCCTTGCCGTTAAGAAAATTTATCACCTGACGCTAGTGATCATGCGCATCTCAAGTCTACTATTCAATGATCCAAGCCAGCTGGTGACAGGACAATAACGCTGGAGACACACGACGTCTGCTATCTCTTCATAGTGAATGATTCAATAGAATCAACAGTTGCCAACAGTTTGCAATTGAAATAATCACATTTTCTCAAATTTCGAGCTTATTTTTAATTTTAGGTGAAAATGTTACTGAACATCAATTGTAGAGATTTTCATGCTTAATCTTTTCCATTTGGATTCTTTGTTTAAATTGTATCTGAAGCCTGATAATTTGTAATCTTAAATCAAACTTTGCATAGATGGGACGGAGCTCCTGGAAGTTTTACAGATATGGGACTTGTGGCCGTTGATAGAGCTCATCAATGACTATTCTAGGTATAAATTCGATCAAAATCGTTGGAGCCATTTTTTGAGAAAATCGCGAAAAACCTTGTTTTTGACAACATTTTCGCCATTTTAGCTGCCATCTTGGATTGCATTTGATCGAAATTGTTCGTGTCGGATCCTTATAGTGTAAGGACCTTAAGTTCCAAATTTCAAGTCATTCCGTTTATTGGGAGATGAGATATCGTGTACACAGACGCACATACACTCATACACACACACACACACCACACACACACACATACATACAGACCAATACCCAAAAACCACTTTTTTGGACTCAGGGGACCTTGAATCGTATAGAAATTTAGAAATTGGGGTATCTTAATTTTTTTCGGAAAGCAATACTTTCCTTACCTGTGGTAATAGGGCAAGGAAAGTAAAAATAGAAATTTAATACAATTACACTTTTTAAAATAGTTCACTCACAACACGTTTCGGCTATATGATGCCATTATCAAGACTTGATACATGCCATAAATTTAACATGGTGTGAGTAAACAATTTTAAAAAGGGTAGCCTACTTGGATTGCTTTTCTTATTTAGCCTATATTCAAGAGTAGCCCTAACGGAAAAAATGACGATTGAATAAGAGTCGGCCTTAGAGTTGGCTTAGGCCTCAAACCTAGCCTGCAACATAATTCAAACAGTGAGTAAAAGAATATCAAAATAGGATGTATATTGTATGTATTTCAAGTGCATCTAACGGGTGATTCTCATAGAACATAATCTCATGAACAACTTATATTATCATTGTGCGAAATATCAATGTGACGACAATTGAGTTGGTGATGATGATTGAAGCTTAAGTACATCCAAGTATTTTATTGATTCTTGTGCTCTATTAAACCGGTTTCCTCCTGTTTTTGAAGGTGGTACCTGAGCCATCAAGGGTCTCTGATGAAGAGCCAGTCAATGAAGGGCCAGCAGAGATGTCAGACATCAAAGACATGACGGATTCAGTCGACAGCATGTACAGGCATAGCGAGCTGAAACTTCTCGAAGAAGAACAGGTAACTTATTTTGCATCCAAGTATTTATTTACTTTATTTATTCACTAGCTGAAAACCCGATCTCCACAAGGGTGTAATTTGAAACATGATAAACTGGAAACTTGACGTAATGAAATCTTGAAGAATTGAAAATAGGCCTACAACCATCCTCGGTTAATTAAGAATCTAAAAGCAAAATTTCAAGTTGATCAGTTGAGTAGTTCAGACGTGATGATGCGTCAAACATAATTTTCCTATCCCGTACGTGTATAAGCCAGTTCTTTACTCTATTATAGTATAGATTTCAAAATACAATTTCAATGGTTGGTTATAGCCCATTTTGAATTCTTCAAGATTTCAGTAGGTCAAGTTTTCAGTTTTTTTTTTAATTTTATTGCAGAGCACCACGGGTTACCTGCATGTTTTTTCATAAAAACAGAAACGTGTCATGTCTCATATCACAGTTTATCTGTTAATATGAAATAAAATATCGGGGCACCGATCTTCGATCGTTATTTATTTATTTATTGATAAACAGAACACAATTCTTTAAAATGATTGGGGAAGGACGAACAGACACAGCCCAAAACTGTTCTTCCCAGAATTTTTATTTATACACTATACATAGTCCAAAAAGTAGGTTATATTCCATACACTTGAATTCAGGTCCAATTTTCAATCCATACATTTGAAAACAGAAAAGTTTTAGTTTAGATTGTCTACAAACCAAATTGAATAGCAAAATAACACTCACTAATCACTTAAAACTGTAAAATAATGATTAACTTTTAATTATTATTTTTGATGAATTATGAATATTTATCTTCTAGGTCGTGTTTATATTTTACAGCTGGCTATACGTCAGCTTATGAATTTCGGGGATGAGATTTTTTTATTTTCACAGACGCACTCGCTCACTCACTTCTTTATTATCCACAGACGACGAAAGTCTCAGCTGTTTTTCCAAGGATGAATTATCCTTTTAATGTCATTCAGCGAGTTTTCCCAGGGATGAGACCTAGTGCAATCGAATTTTTATATCATAAACCTACTATGCTCCAAATTTCGTGAAAATCGTTAGAGCCGTTTTCGAGATCCGTTGGACATAAATAACCAAATATAAATAGCCGAATATAAAAATATATACAGATATACTGAAATTGCTAGCTTAATATAATAGGATTTATGTCCAATGGATCTCGAAAACGGCTCTAACGATTTTCAAGAAATTTGGAGCTTAGTAGGTTTATGATATAAAAATTCGATTGCACTAGGTCTCATCCCTGGGAAAACTCGGTGAACGACATAAAAAGGATAATTCATCCTTGGAAAAACAGCTGAGACTTTCATCGTTTGTGGATAATAAAAAAGTGAGTGAGCGAGTGCGTCTGTGGAAAATCAAAAAATCTCATCCCCGAAATTCATAAGCTGACGTATAGCCAGCTGTAAAATATAAACACGATTATTTTAAAGAATTGTGTTCTGTTTATCAATAAATAAAAATCTGGTGTGGCGCAGTCACACAACTTTCCTTGCCGTTATGAAAATTGATCACCTGACGCTAGTGTTCACGCGCATCTCAAGTCTACTTATAAACAAAGATCTGAGCCAGCTGGTGACAGGACATTAACGCTGGAGACATACGTGATGTGCTATCTCTTCATAGTGAATCATTTAATAGAATCAACAGTTGCCAACAGTTTGCAATTCGATAATCACATTTTCTCGAATTTCGTGCTTATTTTCAATTTTAGGTGAAAATGTTAATGAACATTAATTGTAGTGATTTTCATGCTCAATCTTTTCCACTCAAAATTTTTTGTTTAAATTGTATCTGAAGCCTAATAATTGGG
>NC_052504.1:99409295-99453514 GCF_014356525.2 Nilaparvata lugens
TGATGATGCGTCATTCGTGAATTTGAAAGCGCTGCTCTTTTTTGACCAGTTTTCAACATTGATGCTGTTTTAATTAGCTATAGTCCGAGCAAACCTTAGTTTGCAGCACGGGGCTTTATGGCCAAGAATACTATTCCAATATAACCAATAGGAGCACACTGTTGCCGATTCTATCAAAAATGTCTACGCTCTCTTTTTCGCTCTTTCTCTAACACAATTGGCTCTCTGGATTTGGTGAAATCTGGCAACACTGTACTCCGTAAGAGCAATGCTGCAATACAAGGTTTGCACCTACTATATATTAATAAGTAGCTGTGAAAAGCAACTTATGAGAGTTCATAGGTTTCATTGCAGGGAAATAATAGATTCATTTCAACACAGAATATTCAAATTTAATATAAATAGTATTACATTATTATTACACATATTTCATAATACACAAGTGACAAGTTATTTATCATTATGAGAACACAAAGATAAGAATAGAATAGAATTTATCTTTTAAAAATATGTTGAGGCTAATGACTCAATAGAACATCACAATTTGACATAACCAGGCCTGTAAACACAACACAATACAATACAGCACAATAAGTACAAGGTTTATACAACACAACAATAAACATCCACAAAAATTGGACTCTAATTGACATCCATTTACTATAATATGTACAGTACATTATTTTCTATTAATTTAAAAACCCTCGAATATAAGTTTCTCTCCATATAAGGGATTATTTACAAGGAATATTACAAACAGATTTCTGAACCTCCTATCTGTCGATTCAATAATTAATTTTTATAATTTAAATGAAGTATTTTGTAAATTAATAATATTTATACATAGTTGAAGAACGATCTGGCAAAGTTGCAGAGGTAGAAAATGATACCACTGTCTGCTTTGTTGATTGATATACAAGGATAGCAACGCCAATGTTAATCAAATACTGCATTATAGCCTTCTCTATTTCTCGATTCAATAATAAATTTACATAATATTGAGATAGAGTATTTTGTAGATTAAGTATATTTCTACAATGTTGAAGAACGTTCTGGTGAACGCTCCAAATGTGAAAATATTGCACTAATGTCTCATGTTTTTTTTATTTATACCGTATTGATTGCTGCTTAAACCTCAAATGTGGGAGTCGCCTTATTTATTCATCTATTTATTTATTTTACAATTTTTACAATGGAAGCTTACTTATCTATGAATACATTATTATGTAGCTAAGAACAATACAACATGATACAAGAGTTTCTATAAAATTAGTTGAGGCTTGGAGAAAATATCCGTGTTTCCAAATTGTGCAAAATTTCAATTTGTTCATGTAAGCCCATATAACTGGATATATTCATATTGACAACTCAGCATCGACAGTGTTGTCGAATTGAATAGATCCTGTCATATGGACTCGCATGAAAAGATTGAAATTTTGCACAATTTGGCAACATAATTCACAACTTATGTTATACACACCATATTGATATTTGAAAAATTAATTCACAATTATTGTGGATGGAACATCCAGTCAACTTATTTTGCAATGCAAATCTACCGAATAATTAGTTTTTTTTTAATAAGAACAATATTAGAGAGATATTACACAGACAACACACCAATAGAGAAGAAACTCAGACATTCTAAACTGATGTGTGACAACGCATATTATGTTGATTCATTTTTCCACACTGAGAGAACTTTTCCTACATACTGTTCACTGGAATGGTCTCTCATTGGTGTGAGTGCGCATATGACGAGTTAAATGACTAGACTGGGAAAATCTTCCTGTACAGACTGTACACCGGAATGGCTTCTCTTTGGTGTGAGTACGGATGTGAATAGTTAGATGACCAGACTGAGAGAACCTTTTGGTGCAGACTGTACACTGGAATGGCTTCTCTTTGGTGTGGGTACGCATATGCTTAGTCAAGGCACCAGACACAGAGAACCTTTTGGTGCAGACTGTACACTGAAAAGGCTTCTCTTTGGTGTGAGTACGCATGTGAACAGTCAAATTACTAGAAACAGAGAACCTTTTGGTGCAGACTGTACACTGGAAAGGCTTCTCTTTGGTGTGTGTACGCATATGAACAGTTAAATGACCAGACACAGAGAACCTTTTGGTGCAGACTGTACACTGGAATGGCTTCTCTTTGGTGTGAGTACGCATGTGAACAGTCAAATTACTAGAAACAGAGAACCTTTTGGTGCAGACTGTACACTGAAAAGGCTTCTCTTTGGTGTGAGTACGCATGTGAACAGTCAAATTACTAGAAACAGAGAACCTTTTGGTGCAGAGGTAGAAAATGATACCACTGTCTGCTTTGTTGATTGATATACAAGGATAGCAACGCCAATGTTAATCAAATACTGCATTATAGCCTTCTCTATTTCTCGATTCAATAATAAATTTACATAATATTGAGATAGAGTATTTTGTAAATTAATAATATTTATACATAGTTGAAGAACGATCTGGCAAAGTTGCAGAGGTAGAAAATGATACCACTGTCTGCTTTGTTGATTGATATACAAGGATAGCAACGCCAATGTTAATCAAATACTGCATTATAGCCTTCTCTATTTCTCGATTCAATAATAAATTTACATAATATTGAGATAGAGTATTTTGTAGATTAAGTATATTTCTACAATGTTGAAGAACGTTCTGGTGAACGATCCAAATGTGAAAATATTGCACTAATGTCTCATGTTTTTTTTTATTTATACCGTATTGATTGCTGCTTAAACCTCAAATGTGGGAGTCGCCTTATTTATTCATCTATTTATTTATTTTACAATTTTTACAATGGAAGCTTACTTATCTATGAATACACTATTATGTAGCTAAGAACAATATAACATGATACAAGAGTTTCTATAAAATTAGTTGAGGCTTGGAGAAAATATCCATGTTTCCAAATTGTGCAAAATTTCAATTTGTTCATGTAAGCCCATATAACTGGATATATTCATATTGACAACTCAGCATCGACAGTGTTGTCGAATTGAATAGATCCTGTCATATGGACTCGCATGAAAAGATTGAAATTTTGCACAATTTGGCAACATAAGTCACAACTTATGTTATACACACCATATTGATATTTGAAGAATTAATTCACAATTATTGTGGATGGAACATCCAGTCAACTTATTTTGCAATGCAAATCTACCGAATAATTAGTTTTTTTTTAATAAGAACAATATTAGAGAGATATTACACAGACAACACACCAATAGAGAAGAAACTCAGACATTCTAAACTGATGTGTGACAACGCATATTATGTTGATTCATTTTTCCACACTGAGAGAACTTTTTCTACATACTGTTCACTGGAATGGTCTCTCTTAGGTGTGAGTGCGCATATGACGAGTTAAATGACTAGACTGGGAAAATCTTCCTGTACAGACTGTACACTGGAATGGCTTCTCTTTGGTGTGTGTACGCATATGAACAGTCAAGGTACCAGACACAGAGAACCTTTTGGTGCAGACTGTACACTGAAAAGGCTTCTCTTTGGTGTGGGTACGCATATGAACAGTCAAGGTACCAGACACAGAGAACCTTTTGGTGCAGACTGTACACTGAAAAGGCTTCTCTTTGGTGTGGGTACGCATATGAACAGTTAAATGACCAGACTCAGAGAACCTTTTGGTGCAGACTGTACACTGAAATGGCTTCTCTTTGGTGTGGGTACGCATATGACCAATCAAGGCACCAGACACAGAGAACCTTTTGGTGCAGACTGTACACTGAAAAGGCTTCTCTTTGGTGTGGGTACGCATATGCTTAGTCAAGGCACCAGACACAGAGAACCTTTTGGTGCAGACTGTACACTGAAAAGGCTTCTCTTTGGTGTGGGTACGCATGTGAATAGTTAGATGACCAGACTGAGAGAACCTTTTGGTGCAGACTGTACACTGGAATGGCTTCTCTTTGGTGTGGGTACGCATATGAACAGTTAAATGACCAGACACAGAGAACCTTTTGGTGCAGACTGTACACTGAAAAGGCTTCTCTTTGGTGTGGGTACGCATGTGAATAGTTAGATGACCAGACTGAGAGAACGTTTTTGTACAGACTGTACAATGATAAGGCTTCTCTTTGGTATGAGTACGGATGTGAACAGTCAAATTAGAATTCTGAGAGAAGCTCTTTGCACAGAATTTACATTGATGAAGCTTTTTAGAAGTAGTCTTGCATGAAACCCTCCCCTCTCCTACCATTTCTTCATTGTTTCCTTCTTCCTCCTCTTCTGCAGACGAATCACTCCCACTATCAGCTGATGATGGTTCCTGAAATCACAAGGTTCAAATATCAATCAATGAACTTCAATCAATCAGCAAATGATGTAATTCACACATGACAAATCACAAAAATGCACATTCACAATATACAGAGTGTTTAATTTAGAACAGAACCCGTTGCTCATTAGCTTGGACTAGATGTATTTATTTGGAAAATGCATGATTTTTGTGAAACTAAATGTATTTATCTGGAAAATGCATGATTTTTGTGGAACTATTAAGATACTGATTCTAATTTTTATATGACGAGCTAGAGTAGGGATGGCTATTCATTCCTTGTGCATAACGGTTGAACTAGTGAGGGTCAAGTATTTACTTTTGAACACAGGAATTCGCTACAGGACTTTTTATGTAGGGACCATTTCAACAGGATTGTGGCCACCACATCCCCTGATCTGTCATGTTTTGACTTTTTCCTGTGGAGCTGCTTAAAGAAATTTTGTTTACCGGAGCAATCCTCATACCCCACAGGAATTGAATATAGACACCACTAGTGATGTAAAATTCCCGGGAATTTAAGATCGAGGAAATATTCCCAGGGAATTTAAGGGACATATTCCCAAAAATCATAAATTCCCGGGAATTTATGGGAACTTAAGGAAATTTATGATTTCTTTCATAAAAAATGACCGAAAAAGTCGTTTTTTGTTACACAAGGTCTCAATCACCTGTTATACAACAGATTTATGTAAGAAATATGAGGATGAATAACTTTTAAATTGCAGTAAGTTCAAATAAAACAGTAATTTGAAGTTTATAGACTGATCATAGACTGAAAGGAGAAATGAGCACTTGATAAATCATTCAATTGCACCACTATTATTATGCTACTTTCATTTATTACAAGTTGAATAAGATTTTCTTCTTACAAATAAATGCCTGTAAATCAGGTAAACAGAGTCAACAAAGTATTTAGTGTAATTTAACTTCTATTGCATGATTTTATCCACTTCCTCCGCACAGAAATAATTGTACCCCTAAATAAAGATTAGAGTAGAATATAAATCCAAAAATTAGAAATTATAAAATACAGCAAAAAAGGCTAAACTAAAACAAGGAGCATAATCGAGTTTAATTCAATATTAAAAAGAAAATAATTCTCACAACCAATGAGCTCACAACCTTTCAAGAGTCATTGAGGCCATTGAGGCTCACTTAACTTGTAATAAGATACTAGTCCAGGCAACGAATGCTCAAAAAGATATAGATGGAAAAGTTTGGAACCCAGCTTTTGACCTCGCAGTCTTTTTAAGGATAGTGAGGGGGTAAGCATATAAAAATTCCTCACTCCTACCACACTCAACACTAAAGCTGCTATAAAAATTGATGGAAAGCATAAAATGATGAAATAATAGATTAAATTGAAGAGAATTGAATGCTCCACAAATCACTGTATTTTAAATACTCATATAGAGGGAAAATTTTGGAACACAATTTTTGAACCCGTTGCTCATTAACCTGGACTAAATGTTTTATTTGGAAGATGTATGATTTTCGTAAAACTGTTAAGATACTGATTCTAATGTTTATATGACTGGAGGTAGAGTAGGGATGGCTATTCATTCCTTGTGCATAGCTGTTGAACTAGTGAAGGTCAAGTATTTACTTTTGATCACAGGAATTCGCTACAGGACTTTTTATGTAGGGACCATTTCAACAGGATTGTGGCCACCACATCCCCTGATCTGTCATGTTTTGACTTTTTCCTGTGGAGCTGCTTAAAGAAATTTTGTTTACCGGAGCAATCCTCATACCCCACAGGAATTGATTATAGACACCACTAGTGATGTAAAACTCCCGGGAATATAAGATCGAGGAGATATTCCCAGGGAATTTAAGGGACATATCCCCAAAAATCATAAATTCCCGGGAATTTATGGGAACTTAAAGAAATTTATGATTTCTTTCATAAAAAATGACCGAAAAAGTCGTTTTTTGTTACACAAGGTCTCAATCACCTGTTATACAACAGATTTATGTAAGAAATTTGAGGATGAATAACTTTTAAATTGCAGTAAGTTCAAATAAAATAGTAATTTGAAGTTTATAGACTGATCATAGACTGAAATGAGAAATGAGCACTTAATAAACCATTCAATTGCACCACTATTATTATGCTACTTTCATTTATTACAAGTAGAATAAGATTTTTTCTTACAAATAAATGCCTGCAAATCAGGTAAACAAAGTCAACAAAGTATTTAGTGTAATTTAACTTCTATTGCATGATTTTATCCACTTCCTCCGCACAGAAATAATTGAACCCCTAAATAAAGATTAGAGTAGAATATAAATCCAAAAATTAGAAATTATAAAATACAGCAAAAAAGGCTAAACTAAAACAAGGAGCATAATCGAGTTTAATTCAATATTAAAAAGAAAATAATTCTCACAACCAATTAGCTCACAACCTTTCAAGAGTCATTGAGGCCATTGAGGCTCACTTAACTTGTAATAAGATACTAGTCCAGGCAACGAATGCTCAAAAAGATATAGATGGAAAAGTTTGGAACCCAGCTTTTGACCTCGCAGTCTTTTTAAGGATAGTGAGGGGGTAAGCATATAAAAATTCCTCACTCCTACCACACTCAACACTAAAGCTGCTATATTTTAAATACTCGTATAGACCAGTCAATGAGAGATTATAGAGGGAAAATTTTGGAACACAATTTTTGACCCCGTAGCTCTTCTTTTAAGGATAGTAAGGGAGTAATCATATTAAAAGTCCTCACTCCTATCCCATGTGTAAAAAAATAATTTTTTTCCATGCATTGCTGTTGAGTAATAATAAGCCCTGAAAGTGCAAAAAGTTGGAAGAATAACTGTCTTTTCAAAGATTTTACACTTTTAAAAGTTAATATCTCAAAAACTGAAGAAGATATCACAAAACTCTACTGTAAAAAACTTGTAAGAAATTTATCTAGCTTCATTTTTACTTGAAAAACAGGTTCAAAAAATGATGATTAATCGATTATATCAATGTAAAATGTGGCTGAGCTTGATCAATATCAAATAGAATGATAATTTATTGATTATATTGATGTAAAATATGAGTGGGATTGATCAATTTCAATCATTTTTAGATCAATTTTATAAATTCCCTTAAATTCCCAAAATTTCTTGGCCTCGGAAGGCCTCCCGAGAATATTGCCAAATCATAAGTTCCTTCCCACTGGGAATATTCCCGATCCACATCACTAGACACCACTAATGCTATCATGAGACAGAGAAAAGCTAACAAGAGTTGCCAGGAACATGGTGAAACGTGAGTAAGTGCATTGAAATGGATGGACAACATTTTCAACAGCTGCTGTAATTTCGCAATTCAAGTGTTCGTGGATCGATTGTTATTTAAGCAATGGACAAACAGTTGGGTTCTGTTCCAAATTGAAAACCCTGTTGTTCTAAAATAAAATGATGGGACTTAAATTTGCTGTGGAAGATCATTGGAAATGATCAAAACATTCAAATTTATTATAAATAATATTACATTCCTATTTCATAATATACAAGTGACAAGTTATTCATCATTATGAGAACAAAAAGATATGAGTACAATAAATTATCTTCAACATTCGAATCACACCCTACACAATCGTCAAACATTCAGAACATCAAACTAAACCCAAACTACAGATTTGTAGGATGCAATTCCCCTATATGTGTGATAAAATCTGGTAAATACCGTTCCACAGGACTTTCTCTCATGCTGTTCAATGAATATATTAAATAAAGGAATATTAAATAAGTCTACAAACTTATATGGAGACATAATTCAAGGCATTAGTACAGTAATTTACTGAGCTATTTAGTAGTATGGATCATGTTTTAGGGTATTAGTTTGAGAACATGTAGGCAAGTTTAATCCTTTAGGAATGGTAAATGTTGCAAGGCACAATATTCAGATATTTTTCTCCCAATTAGTATTAGTTTCTGTTCATCTATATATTTTATCAAGTATTTTATTATATTAGCATTCAATAAGTGCAGTATTTCCTCTAAAGAACCATTTCCTGTACATACATCTACATAATTATTGCTCTTAATGAGTTTTTTTGCAGGTAAATTGAATCATTCATTTTTCACAATATAATTAAATTAAGATGAAAAATTAAAACTAATGTTGAATTCAATAAATGTGATTATTTTAATTTATTAGCATTAATCGAACATCACAATAATTTTATATATACACCAGTGAACACAATAAAGTATAATAATTTATTAAGAAAATTGGACTCAAATATACATTCATATTACCCTACTACAATACATTATTTTTCATTGACTTCAAAAGCCCTTGAATATAATTTTTCTCCATAAAAGGGATTATTTACAAGGAGTATTTCTAACACATTTCTGAACCTTCTTTATTATTTCTCGATTTGTTAATAAATTTAGATAATTGAGATCAAGTATTTTGTTAATTCATTATATTCTTCTACATTGTTGAAGAACGATCTGGAAAAGCTGCAGAGCTAGAAAAGGATAGCGCTATCTGCTTTGTCAATTGATGGACAAGGATAGCAACACCAATGTTAATAGAATACTGTCAGTACAACGTGGAACTTACTATAGATCGATGTCACCTAAAGGTGGGTTTTTGTATGTGCATAAATGCCGTCGTCGACCACAACAGGGTCTCATATTGGGTGCATTTCAATAACCTAGTAATTTGAGTCCAATTATGTTTTAATGGGGGAGGTTGAATTTATATTTTCAAACGTCAACATGTTGATATTATTCGAAATCAATACTTTCCTTACCTATGGTAATGGTGCAAGGGAAGTAAGAGTGTTCATTCACAATATAGTTCTAACATTAAATAATGGGACGACTCTGGTAGTCGATGAAATATCATTGGAAGTCGAAAATTTTCGCATATTCCTGAGCTGTTGCCAAAATGGTTCTCATTGAAAATTGTATTGAGAGTTCTGGGGGTAATTCAGCACAATGATTTCACTTAACTGAATATTACATCTATAATATTGTTGTGATATAATTTTTGTAATTGTATTATACATTCAAAGTTTACATAATGTATATAATTCTCACATGTATATTGCAATGAGATTTTGTGCCAAATTCAACTAAGGATGATTGATAATAAATATAGAGTTGCCAATACCTATAGTGAAGTCCTCGTTATGATAGCAGTATTTGATTAGCATTGATCTTGCTATCCTTGTCTATCATTCGACAAAGCAGATAGCACTATCCTCTTCGATCTAGCATTGTTGTTGTTTTTCATTGATTGACTGGAGAATCAAACTATAAGAGATAGTATGGAATAAATTGATTCTAAAACATAGTTTCTGAATTATCTGTTCAATGATTTATTCTGGAATTTTGTGATTCAATGTTCAGTACCCACTTTCGATAACTCATTCTTCATGGTAGATTTTTGGTTTCCAAAATAACCCAGCCAGTCTGACTGAGCCAGATAACAGGAGTTTATTAATTCCACGCAATTTAAGGGAACATTAAAACATACCATAGGTCTATATCTAAAATTATTTGGAAAAACACTTACATAATCATCATCATAATCGTCATCAGAGCGCTGCTTTTGGTGAAGGGTTCTGGCAATTCTATCCAGCACTCCAATGCGATACAGTTTGACATAGGCAGTGGGTAGAGTTAACTCTGAAACATTAACGAAACTCATACTACTTGACACTGCAAATTATTAGAGAGAGAGCACATTTCACATAAAAAGTGTACAGAATTATATTGATGAGAGATGATAGCATCGGAGGATAGGCTTTTTGGTATAGAGTGTTTGTGTCCCAAATTTCACTGTTATTTCAAGCCGATTTTTGTTGATTACTGTCTTGAACGAGTGAGAGTGTATATGAACGTCACATTATGAGAGACTCTAACAGCATCACATAGCGTCAAGAAAAAGAACTACTGGGACTATCGGCTTGAATATAATTTATTTTGTGGAAATAATAAAATTTAGGACTGTTTTGTGAAGTGAACAACTACAAGACTTGACCTATTTCGAACTATGTGTAACCTTATCTAGATTTGGGAGAGGAGTAGCACAAGACTACCTTATATTTTCTCTCCCTATCATTTTGATGATGTATCAATTAATAAAAAATAAACAATGAAATTTGGATCATAAACGTCCTATACCTTGGGATATCTTCTTATGCAATCTTTTTTCTTATGATTAAATTGAGACATTTAGATCTTAACTGACATCACTACGTTACTAAGACTGAGCGAATGTTTCCAGCAAATAGAGATCCTTTTCTTTTCATTTTATAAGAAGTAAGTTATATTAAATTAGAGCCAGATTCAAAAACACCTATTAAACTACTTGTATTGAATCTAATGAACCATCAAAGCTATGGATTCCATATAGATTTAAAATGGTGCATTGGATTCAAGATTCAAGTGTTCTAGAGTCCGGGTCTAAAAGCTGTTTATGGTGTGGTGGAAAGTATTCTCAAATAAAACGTATAGGAGTATGATCAATGATATTGCAAGCTTCTATACTTTTATAACTTGCTGTAAAAATGTACTATAGTCAGGTCCACATTATAATGGCAGTATTTGATTAACATTGGTGTTGCTATCCTTGTCTATTGTTTGACAAATCAGATAAGGCTATCATTTTCTAGATCGCAAATTTGCCAGATCGTTTTCAAAACTTCAGAAATATAATTAATTAACAAAATTTATCATCTCAACTATGAAAATTTATTATTCAATCATTGAAAAATATATCTCTAGACGATATAAATATAATCAATTATTTTCAACAAGAATGAACAGTTGATATTACATCTGATATACCGGTATCATCAGCTAAGGCAGTGGCAAGGCAGAGAATCGGCATCACTGTTCTCCTATCTTTCTTCACTCCCATTATAACGTGGACCTCACTATAGTTTGTAATTCAATTGAAGAGCGGAATGTTTGCCATAGATCAACCAACCTTTGTTAGATGGTCGTTCCTTGTCTTTGCATTCATTTTCCATCAAGTTGACTCCTTCGTTTGAGATTGATTGCTCCACTTGTACAGGGGTGGCTGATACCTGCAAATATATACATTATAGTTACAATAGATAATACACCCACAAATTATACAGACAAGATCATTTATTATTTGATGATAACAGATAAACTGTGATATGAGACAAGATACGTTTCTGTTTTTATGAAAAAAACTTGCAGGTAACCCGTGGTGCTCTGCAATAAAACTTAAAAAACTGAAAACTTGACCTACTGAAATCTTGAAGAATTTAAAATGGGCTATAACCATCCATTGAAATTGTATTTTGAAATCTATACTATAATAAAGTAAAGAGCTGGTTTATACACGTATAAGATAGGAAAATTATGTTTGACGCATCATCACGTCTCAACTACTAAGCTGATTAACTTGAAATTTCGCATTCAGATTTTTAATTAACCGAGGATGGTTGTAGGCCTATTTTCAATTCTTCAAGATTTCATTACATCAAGTTTCCAGTTTGTCATGTTTCAAATTACACCCTTGTGGAGCTGGGGTTTTCTGCTAGTGAATAAATAAAGTGAATAAATACTTGGATGCAAAATAAGTTACCTGTTCTTCTTCGAGAAGTTTCAGCTCGCTATGCCTGTACATGCTGTCGACTGAATCCGTCATGTCTTTGATGTCTGACATCTCTGCTGGCCCTTCATTGACTGGCTCTTCATCAGAGACCCTTGATGGCTCAGGTTCCACCTTCAAAAAATGAAGAAACCCGGTTTAATAGAGCACATGAATCAATAAGTACTTGTGTTTATATTGTGTACACTTATTGAATCGTAATTTTTTCCATTAGGGCTACTATTGAATATAAATAAAAATTGAAATCCGAGTACCCTTTTTAAAATTGTTTACTCACACCATGTTCATGGCATGTCGGTATCAAGTCTTGATAATGGCATCATATAACCGAAACATGTTGTGAGTGAACTATTCTAAAAAGGGTATGTGGATTTATATTTTTATTTATATCTTATTGAATTTTATAGTGAGGTCCACCTTATAATGGCAGAAAGAAAAGATAGGAGAACAGAGTTGCCAAAATTCTTTACCTTCTATAGAGGATAGCTGATACCGGTTTAGCCTATCTGATGTAATATCAACGGTTATTTCTTGTTATAGATAATAATCAATAATATTATATTCGTCAAGAAATTAATTTTTTAATGTTTTGATAATGAATTTTCAATTCTATCAAAAACTTTAGTTCGAAGCCTATAGTGAGGTGCACGTTATACTGTAATGGCAGTGGAGACAGATAGGAGAACAACGTTGCCGATCCTCTGTCTTGTCAATGCCTTCTATAGACGGTAGCAGATACAGGTTTATTGATGTAATATTAACTGTTCATTCTTGTTTAAAATGATAAATTCTATTTTATTAAGCAAGACATAATATTTTTCAATAATTTCAAAATGAATTTTCATAATTAGGATTAAATATTTTGTCAATTGATTATTAATTCTGCATTGTTAAAAGACGATCTGGCAACAGAGAAAAGCGAGAAAGAGATAGCGCTATCCGCTTTGTTGAATGATAGACAAGGATAGCAATACCATTGCTAATCAAACACTGCCATTATAACGTGGACCTCACTATAGTTTGTAATTCAATTGAAGAGCGGAATGTTTGCCATAGATCAACCAACCTTTGTTAGATGGTCGTTCCTTGTCTTTGCATTCATTTTCCATCAAGTTGACTCCTTCGTTTGAGATTGATTGCTCCACTTTTACAGGGGTGGCTGATACCTGCAAATATATACATTATAGTTACAATAGATAATACACCCACAGATTATACAGACAAGATCATTTATTATTTGATGATAACAGATAAACTGTGATATGAGACAAGATACGTTTCTGTTTTTATGAAAAAACTTGCAGGTAACCCGTGGTGCTCTGCAATAAAACTTAAAAAACTGCAAACTTGACCTACTGAAATCTTGAAGAATTTGAAATGGGCTATAACCATCCATTGAAATTGTATTTGAAATCTATACTATAATAAAGTAAAGAGCTGGTTTACTACACGTATAAGATAGGAAAATTATGTTTGACGCATCATCACGTCTCAACTACTAAGCTGATTAACTTGAAATTTCGCATTCAGATTTTTAATTAACCGAGGATGGTTGTAGGCCTATTTTCAATTCTTCAAGATTTCATTACATCAAGTTTCCAGTTTGTCATGTTTCAAATTAGACCCTTGTGGAGCTGGGGTTTTCTGCTAGTGAATAAATAAAGTGAATAAATACTTGGATGCAAAATAAGTTACCTGTTCTTCTTCGAGAAGTTTCAGCTCGCTATGCCTGTACATGCTGTCGACTGAATCCGTCATGTCTTTGATGTCTGACATCTCTGCTGGCCCTTCATTGACTGGCTCTTCATCAGAGACCCTTGATGGCTCAGGTTCCACCTTCAAAAAATGAAGAAACCCGGTTTAATAGAGCACATGAATCAATAAGTACTTGTGTTTATATTGTGTACACTTATTGAATCGTAATTTTTTCCATTAGGGCTACTATTGAATATAAATAAAAATTGAAATCCGAGTACCCTTTTTAAAATTGTTTACTCACACCATGTTCATGGCATGTCGGTATCAAGTCTTGATAATGGCATCATATAACCGAAACATGTTGTGAGTGAACTATTCTAAAAAGGGTATGTGGATTTATATTTTTATTTATATCTTATTGAATTTTATAGTGAGGTCCACCTTATAATGGCAGAAAGAAAAGATAGGAGAACAGAGTTGCCAAAATTCTTTACCTTCTATAGAGGATAGCTGATACCGGTTTAGCCTATCTGATGTAATATCAACGGTTATTTCTTGTTATAGATAATAATCAATAATATTATATTCGTCAAGAAATTAATTTTTTAATGTTTTGATAATGAATTTTCAATTCTATCAAAAACTTTAGTTCGAAGCCTATAGTGAGGTGCACGTTATACTGTAATGGCAGTGGAGACAGATAGGAGAACAATGTTGCCGATCCTCTGTCTTGTCAATGCCTTCTATAGACGGTAGCAGATACAGGTTTATTGATGTAATATTAACTGTTCATTCTTGTTTAAAATAATAAATTCTATCTTATTAAGCAAGACATTATATTTTTCAATAATTTCAAAATGAATTTTCATAATTAGGATGAAATATTTTGTCAATTGATTATTAATTCTGCATTGTTAAAAGACGATCTGGCAACAGAGCAAAGCGAGAAAGAGATAGCGCTATCTGCTTTGTTGAATGATAAACAAGGATAGTAATACCATTGCTAATCAAACACTGTCATTATAACGTGGACCTCACTATAGACTGTATACCATGCATGTTCTACCATTAGAGGCCAGCTTCAGGTCTTGGGACATGCATGATACACATGTCGTCATAGATTGCTGTGTCATCTCAGCGAAAGGCTTCAGGAAAAGTTTTACTTTCCTTGCCCTATTACCATGGGTAAGGAAAGTATTGCTTTCCAAAAAAAATTAAGGTACCCTAATTTCAAGTTTTCTATACGTTTCAAGGTTCCCTGAGTCCAAAAACATGATTTTTGGGTGTTGGTCTGTGTGTGTGTGTGTGTGTGTGTGTGTGTGTGTGTGTGTGTGTGTGTGTGTGTGTGTGTGTGTGTGTGTGTGTGTGTGTGTGTGTGTGTGTGTATGTATGTGAGTGTGTGTGTGTGTGTGTGTGTGTGTGTGTGTGTGTGTGTGTGTGTGTGTGTATGTCTGTGAACACGATAACTCCATTCCTGATTAACCGATTGACTTGAAATTTTAAACTTAAGGTCCTTATACCATAAGGATCCGACTACAATAAATTCAATAAAATTCAATTCAAGATGGCGGAAAAAATGGCGAATAATTACTAAAAAACCATGTTTTTCACGTTTTTCTCGAAAACGGCTCTAACGATTTTCTTCCATGGATAGCTATTTATAAGTCCTATCAACTGACATGAGTCTCATTTCTGGAAAAATTCCAGGAGCTCCGTAATATTCTTGAGAATAATGTCGGATAATGACTAAAAAACCAGGTTTTTCACGGTTTTCTCAAAAACGGCTTCAATGATTTTCTTCAAATTTATACCATAGCTATTCATAAGCCCTATCAACTGACATGAGTCTCATTTTTGGGAAAATTGCAGGAGCTCCGTAATATTCTTGAGAAAAATGGCAGATAATTACTAAAAAACCATGTTTTTCACGATTTTCTCAAAAATGACGACCGATTTTTTTCAAATTCATACCCTGTTTAGTTAGCTCTATCAACTGGCATGAGTCTTTTTCCTGGGAAACTAATGGGGGGTTCACCCCATCCTTGAGAAATGAACTTTGTAACCTCCTTCTCGTGCATGAGGTAGGTAGGTAGAGCAGTTTATAAAAATAACACAGTCATAGTCGAGATATTTCATCTGTAGAACAGCGGTTTCAACGACTTTTGAAAAAATCATCGAATTTCACAATTTACACAAAGGAAAAAGTAGTCTGGAAACAATTATATACACATATAAAGTAGTCTGATCGTAGTTGCAAATATTTTGCCGCCAATCGTCATTATGTTATTCCCCTAAATTATTCTCGTCTAAGAATGAGACTTGCAGTTCGATGAGCAAGGTAAGTTGTGTGAGTGTACCACACCAGATTTTTTTGTAAAGTATCGAACTTGGATGTCAAATTCTCAGTACATTATAGATTACAAATCCATATTTAAGAAATGGAGGAAATTCACTTTTTAGTGCGTTCTATGGAAGACAATAAAATAAGATTAGAAAAAACTCTCCTTGTTCTTCAGTTTTACATGTTTTAATGCAAACATAATTTTCAAAATTATTATTAATAGAAAGTGAAAAGACGTAAGCTATCGAAAAGTGTTTGCAGCTTTTCTTTGAAGCATACTGAATTCTTATCTATTGAAGTGAACTGGATACTATCCATCACTAATTTGCAAGATTTTGAAAAATAGAGGAAAATTTTGCATTGATGTTTTTATTGGTTAATACTGTCTTATGGTGATGATGATTCAAAAGATCTTATTGATTATACAATCAATGAATTTTGCCAAATACCGTTGAGGAATCTTTAATTTTTGTACAGCCCCGACAGTTGAAGACTGCGACCGTAGAGGACTGAAAATCTGTCCTCAAATGTCGCAGTCCTCGACGGTTGCAGGCCTCGACTGTCGCGTCCCTGAATAAATACTTGGATGCATATGATGTTACCTTTACTGCTTCGAGGATAAATAATATAGTGTATAGCAGCAAATTTGAAGCCAGTTTGCCGGCATTTTCACAACAAAATATTGCTCTGAAAATAGTTAAATCATAGAGAAAACATTCGAAGATTCAATCTTGAGTGGGCCTAATGTTTTCTCTATATGGTTTAATATTGAAGAAAAATTATCTAAAAGTTTTAATAATGAATTACGAAAAAATTACTAGGAATTTTTTCAGTCAAGGCTGAGTTTCACCAGTAGGCTTACCTTAAACTTCAGATCTCTGCTGTATTTTCTTATTATTATTGTTGATTGTATTGCATTAAGAAGTGGAATTCGATAATAAAAAAGAAACAATATATTATTACTCTACCTCACTTTTAAATATTGATACAATTATTGTACTTTGATTTCAAATTCGATTCTTCACTTTTAAATACCGTACTTGCGATATGTACCTTTCTGACAATGGACAATGCAGCCAACATTATATTGTTGAGGCTATGGAGATATCATCGTATTCTATTGTTTGATATCAAAAACACAATAATAAATAATATTAAATTATGAAACAGTAATTTATAAAATATATTATAGACATAATACCGCGATTCACGATACATAATTATATAGATTATTACAGTCGTTATGAGATTATTTCTCTATGATTTTTGTGAGATCGGACACGATCAGCTGTTATTCAAGGTCATTTTACAGCCCTAGGGCCGTAAAGTTTTACCGGCCTGGTCGGAAAACAATCACTTTCGGCCTCCATATGACGCACGTAAACCAGCTCATTACATCCAAGTGTGGCGAAAAAATTATGATGGAAGCCTTTTCCTGTGATGACACAACAATGTATGTAGACATGCAGATAGCGCTATCCTCTTCTAGCTCCGCAACGATTCCAGATCGTTCTTTAACAATGTAGAAGATATAGAAGGTAATAATTAACAACATATTTAGGCTAATAGAAATAAATAAAAATTCAAGTACCCATTTTTTTAATTTAAAAAAAAAACAAATTTGGAAATTTTTATTGGTTAATACTGTCTGATGGTGATGATGATACAAAATATCTTATTGATTATACAATCAATGAATTTTTACAAATACCGTTGAGGAATCTTTAATTTTTGTACAGCCCCGACAGTTGAAGACTGCGACCGTAGAGGACTGAAAATCAGTCCTCGACGGTTGCAGGCCTCGACTGCCGCGTCCCCGAATAAATACTTGCATGCATAAATAATGATGTTACCTGTTCTGCTTTGAGAAGTTTCAGCTCGCCTAGCCTGTCTTCTGTATCAATGATGTATTTGATGTCTGATACCTCTACTGGCCCTTCATCAGAGACTTTTGATGGCTCAGGATCCACCTTCAAAAACGGGAAGAAACCAGTTTAATAGAGCACAAGAATCAATGAAGTGCTTGGATGTTTATTTTGTACCTTTATTGAATTTTATAGTGAGGTTCACCTTTTAATGGCAGAAAGAAAAGATAGGAGAACAATGTTGTCAATTCTTTGCCCTCTATAGAGGATAGCTGAAACCGGTACAGTCTATCTGATGTAATATCAACTGTTCTTTCTTGTTATAAATAATGATCAATAATATTCTATTCACCAAGAAAATGAATTAATAATGGATATTCAATTTTATCCAAAAATTATGCTCGAAGCCTTTTCCTGTGATGACACAACAATGTATGTAGACATGCTAATAGCGCTATCCTCTTCTAGCTCTGCAACGATACCAGATCGTTCTTTAACAATGTAGAAGATACCGTATAGTAATAATTAACAACATATTTAGGCTAATAGAAAGAAATAAAAATTTAAGTACCCATTTTTTAAAAATTTTATGGTACGGTAAATAAAAACAAATTTGAAAACTGTAAGTTATACAATTACAATTCTATAGCCTAACCTAACCTCTTCAAAAGTAGCCCTAATGAAAAAAGATATCCAGGCTAATCTCAAATATGAAAATTCATTATTTAAATATTAGAAAAAATATGTCCATGACAATAAGAAACCGAATTATTCATTAATGACTATAAAAATTATTTATTATTTCAAACAAGAATTAACAGGTAATATTGCCTTATTACCATACATCAGATATACTAGTATAACCTATCCTTTATCGAAGGCAGTGGCAAAGCAGAGGATAGCAACGCTGCTCTCCTATCTTTCTCCACTCTCCACTGCCATTAAGGTAGCCATAATAACGTGGACCTCCCAATCATATTCATAGTTGAGAATGTTATTGTAACTATAAATGTATAAATAGCCTAAAAGTATAAATAAATGAAATAAGTTATACTTTTCAACTTTAGCCACATATTCAAATTTCAATTGAAGATTTCATATCGTTTTGGCTCAACCCAACATGGAATATTGGAATAATAATTTAATTTGATCTTTTACAGTCTGTTTGAGGGTTGAGTGTAAGAGAGGGCCGGCTGCGCCCTAACACCGCCCTCCTGGGTAAAAAATAAAGGCAGCAATTCTATTCTATTCTGTCTGGTATCTCGAGTACCTAGTCAAGTTGGCTATTCTCCTATTAGCCTATATTCGTATTATTTGATGCTTTAAAAATATGTTAGTAGCCTATAGCCTATAACAAAACAACAAAAGGGACTTACATAAATAATAAAATATACAGTGATACTTACAATAGATTCCATGATTTTAACGTTATTATATTAACTAACTGGAGACTAAATCAAAATGTAAATTAATCCTTTGTTTGCTCTTCGCTGGTTTGGCTTGGCCTCTATATCAACTTCTCTCCTTCACTGTTGTGTTGTCTTTGTCTGTTCTAGGGAAGGGACGTTCCGATACTTTCGATACTTACTGGTATCGATATTTTGCCTCCGATACCGGTGGTATCGGTATCGGTGACGGATGATTCGATACTTTACTTTTATCGATTCACAAGTTGGAGTATCAAAACGTGAGAATTACTATAGAAAATAAACTTTTCTATGGATAATATTTCAAAAGAGTATAAAGAACTCTAAAACCTCAGGTAATTAGGGAATTACTTGAGTAAATCAAATAATCAAAGTTATCGGAATACTGTATTTCACACTGTAGACACTAGTAGTTCTGTGAACAGTAGACCTCGCGCAGTAAATAAACACAGCCTCCTCTAATACTGCCCATCGTCAGAGTGAATTATGTCATGTCCTGACGTGTATGATAATGTAATCATTAATTGAGCAACATTCCACTAGAATTTTTGAGACAAGATTATTTGAATGTATTGTATCGGTCATAGGATAGGGGGGGGGGGTGTTAAGGTATGGGTTTAGTCAATTGTTCTATTTGGATAGGGAAGAAATGGTGAGCGGTTCAGACCAACGGTATTTGTTGACTGTCAGTAGATCGGGTTGTAAGGCCGATCTGCAAAGTAGTGGACTGTGTGAAAGTGTATAGATGAGATCTATATCTGATCTAGGCACTGACAGCTTTTCATTATTTGCTATGAGCGGATTTACAAACCTTGAATGTGTAGATCCGAAAAAATACCTCTGGTTTACTGTGCGTCTGAGCACAAGTAGAATGCACAAAAGTAGTGCAATAATGATGACTAATAATTGAAGAATGATAGATAATAAGTTTCTTATTATCCGTATGTAATGCTGATATTTGAGTGTAACTATTGGAATGCTTAAAATTAATGTAGTTGTAATTAAAATAAAAAGAATTAGGAATGCACTCAAGTTGTTTATTGTACCTAGACTTTTTGCTAGTACGTTTAAGAATACTGATACAATGTTTCAAAATGATGTTACCTCTGTGAGCGCAAAAGATTGAGTAATACAAAGATAAAGTTGGGATATCAATGTTAATGTTGAAATACACAAAGAGTATATTGATGCTGAAACTAATAATAGAACAATAATGACAATGAGTAATGATTGAATTGAACGTACAAAATTTAGCAATGTTTAAAATGAATAGAATTTAGAATACTTGAAAAATGATAGTAAATATGAGAATCTTAACCTGACTAATAAAATCAGTCGAGAGACAAAAATCCTAGATAAAAGTCCTGCAAAATTCTTAGTAATCTTAAAGGTATGAAAGTACAAAAAATTATATGAATATGAACAATTACCTAATTTCACAAAAAATGAAAACTAGGAATTCAGTTTAGGTAGAATCCAATCGTACCTGAAGCTTTCAAGCTGTTGACTATGTAACACTGAAAGAGGACAAATATAGCAAATTAGCTATAATGTAAGCAGAAGGAGCAGAAAGTCTGTCCAGAACTGAAGGTTCGATTAATAATTAAAAATGGAAAAGGTTGAAAAATACCAAATACAATATTGAAAGGAGACGAAGCTCAGCATATTGTATTACATAAGCGGGCTGGGAAATGACAGCTTAAAGCATGTCAAGTAACATGGGGAATATTACTATATGTAGAACATATAAGTAATAATAATATAGAAAATAAAAAATTGAATGATTGATAGTATTTAAATAGTTATTATTTAGGAATAAAAAGTTAATCAGGAACAAAATTGATGGGATGAAGACTACCAGTAAACACAGTGCCTCTGAGAGGGTAAGTACAAAAATGTGAATAATAGAATAAGACTTCCCTGAATAATTAATGATGTGTTTGCCAAAGTGATAGGCCTACGGTGACTCAAAATCCGAGGATGAAACTTGACTCCTGTCAAGTACATTGTAGTTGCAGCCAGCTGCTGGGCTAATAGAAGTTGAACGATGAAGATATCTTGATTATATCCTGATAAACGGTGACCAATGCGGAAGAGAACTTGACTTGAATACGTTGAGATATTGCAAGTTGAGACTGTTCCAATATTAAAATTGATAATGAATATAACGACGAATGGGCACTTCACAAATTGAATGAGTTTCACTGGTTGAATGTTAATTGGAAAAAAGGTTCCACCATGAGTTAAGTAGAATAATTTAATGTTTGAAGTTATGTCCTAAAGTTGATGTAATTGCAGTGAATAAATATTTGAAAAAAGAGATAAAATGTTCTTGACGAATGAAATCACTGGCATCAGTAAGAATTGAGATTGACAAAGTTCGACTAAATAACTGATGAGTAGCTAAGACTGAGTAGCTAAAAAATGAGTAGCGGTTGACAATGAAAGGCAAACTGCACTTGCGCAAATTTCCTGAGTTGAAATGTTGAATAAGGTAAGCTGCACTTGCACAAGACTTCCCAAGTTGAAAAATGTACCTCCTATGAGCATACAAGATGAATGAATGTAACCGCTAAAAAATGTGTACTGATGCTCAGTAAAATTGAAGTGATAAATAATAAATCAAAAGTTCATATTGAGGATTGTTGAAAGCTCATGTGGAATTCATGTTAAAATTACTTACAGTTCATAATACTAATGTGATGAATAATTGAAAACGTTGTACGCAGAAAGCATGGCGTGATTTGCAAAAAGGACGCTTAGTAGAAAAGTCCCGAAAGGTAAGTTAAATTCATAGAAATTATGGTTGAAAAACGTTCACTGTGGCATGTGATGAGATAGGACGGATGATTGCAACATTACAGGAGATGTCATTCCATGTAGCTTCTTGCTTGGACAACCAAGACGGGCCGTTCCACCAAAGTGAACTGTTGATGAGTGTTGTTGGAGTGCAGCCTCTCGAAATTAGGTCAGCAGGATTATGTTTCGTAGTGACATGTTTCCATGTAAAATCTGCTGTAAGATTCTGAATCGTAGAGACGCGAACCGAAACAAAGATATCTGCTCTGTTTGGCAAAGCCTTGAGCCAATCGCACACAACCTTGGAATCAGTCCACAAGATTACCCTGGAAAATTTGAGCTTGGAAGCACGAATTGTTTTCACAACTAATTTCGATGACAAATATGCTGCTTGGAGTTCCAAACGAGGAATTGTGAGCAATGGTTTTATGGACGCTACCTTGGACTTTGACGTAAGCAATCTAACTTGAACCCCGTCCGATGATGAGCTGCGAACATAAAGACAAGCACCAAATGCTGTTGCGCTGGCATCAGAAAATGCATGCAGTTCCAAATCGACCTCTGAAGAGGGTGGCAAAACACAACGTGGAATAGAAACATTCGCAATGTTTGGTAAATCATGAAGTATGGATAACCATTCTGTGAGAAGCTCAGATGGTAGCTTTTGGTCCCAATCAAGTTTATGGAGCCAAAGCTTTTGAAATAACAATTTGGGACGAATGACAATGGGTGAGATGAGTCCAAGCAGATCAAATATGCTAGAAATGCATGACAATAATTGACGTTTAGTGAAAGATGTTTGATGAACAACTTTTGAAATGTTGGATGAGATAGTGAGTTGATCAGCCGTAGAATTCCAAATGAGACCAAGTGCCTTAACAACACTGTCGTTTGAATCAGATAATGGTCGTGATGTAGCTGTCTTGATGAGATGAGCTGGGATCGTTGAAAGTAATTCTGACGAATTAGACAACCACTTCCTGAGTTCAAAATTTCCTTTATTAAGTGTAGTAAGCAATTGATGAGCCAACTCTATGGCTGATGAGAGTGAAGATGAACCACTGATGAGATCATCCACGTAAAAATCTTCTTTAATGGCTTGATGAACTGCTGATTGCAGTGAACATTCAACATCTGCTAAGTGATTGAGCATGCATGTAGCAAGGTATGGAGCTGAGGATGTGCCGTAAGTGATACTCTTGAATAGGTTGATTCTGATCAGATCTCAAAAAGATGCATTGAAAATTTCTGTCTTTTGGATGAACAAGAATCTGGCGGTACATTTTCGCTATATCAGCAATGAATGCGATACGATGCATACGAAATCTGAGCACTGTGTCAAACAACTCAGGCTGCACTGTTGGACCAATGTGAAGAACATCATTGAGTGATAATCCTGAAGTGGACTTAGCTGAAGCATCAAACACAACTCGAAGTTTGGTAGTCGTGGAATCTGGCTTGAAAACTGGATGATGAGGAATGTGATAATATGGATCATATGGAGATGAAGGTGGTGCAAGAGACATGTGACCTAAATCAATATATTCATCCATGAATTGTATATATTGTTTCTTGAGTTCAGGATGAGTATCAAGACATTTCTCAAGCAAGTGAAAGCAAGTCAATGCTTGTCTGAAGGATTGACCTAACGAATGAAATGAATCCTTTTTCGGCAAGGCTACAGAAAATCTGCCATCATCTTGACGTTGAACATTCTCAATGTAGTGCTGCTCAATTTGTGCGTGTTCTGCTGGCGTGCTGGATTCAGTATCAATTTCTTCAATTCGCCAAAATTTTTCCAATTGCTTAGAGATGTCTGCGTTGGACACATGTCAATGCTAGAAACGAAATTGGAAATGTGTTGATGGGTGACAGATGATTTATAAGCAGGAATGGAGCCCCAGACTATCCAACCTAACTTGGTATTCTGAAGAATACAGCTTTCGGACAGACGAATTTGACCAGGTAAATGAAGCATGGCGTAGACATCAACGTTTAAGAGTATATCCACTCCTGAAATTCTGAAGAAGGTAGGATCGGCTAAAACGACATTGGGGGGAATATTGAAATCTGAAAAATTGAGTCCAGATGGTGGAACACTAGGAGCAATTTTCTCTGTGACAATGCAATCAATGTGAGTTGACCAAGTTCGGTCAGGTGAGTGAATACTCAAAGATGACAAATTCAATAAGGTAGCATTACTGCCAGATACAGTGTGAACTGTGCTGCCAGTACAAATAGTGGGTAATTGAAGTTGAGTAGCTAATTGACGTGAAATAAAACAGCTGTCAGAGCCACTGTCGAGGAGTGCGCAGCAAATTAGAGCTTGACCACTCTTGTCAAAGACGATCAACTGGGCTGTAGGCATGATGCAAGTGCGTCTGCTATCAATGGATTTGATTTGTGGTGCGCTGTGGGCATAGCTGACTGTCTGATTGTGAGATTCAACAACATTTGTGGCAGGCTGCAAACTGGATTGAGATGAATCAAATTGGCGACTTCCCTCAGAATTTGATGACTGAGGTCTAGAGGGAATTGAATTGACAACAACACTAGAAGTCGGCAACTGCTGGACAAGGCTAGTTGATATTTGCGGTGCAGGTGAAACCATGTGTGTCATTGGCACTGCTGAATTGGAGTTCATTGATGCTGGATGCACTGATGACATTTGCGATGGCTGGTTGTATTGATTATCATACCTTAATTGTTGTTGTGACTGATGAGGTATGTTATACTCACAGTACAGCATGCTCTGCGACAGATTTTTCACTGGATTGCGTGCATGGTTCGATGTTGTGACATAGTTGGACCTCTTAGGGACAGGACTTGACCCATGAAGTAGCGTGTGATGTCGTAAATTGCACGTCTTGCAGGAACCTTGACATTGGTGAGCTCGATCCCATGGCCGAATACAGTTGACACACAAGGATTTATTCAATACAGCAGAGGTTCGCTCTGAAGTTGGAATTTTGAGAAGTTGATTACAATTGAAAATGTTGTGAGAGCCATTGCAACAAAAATAACACTCAGAAGTTGATGCTCTGTTGAAAACATTTGGTGAATTTGAAGTGTTGAAATTCATGATATTGGCCTTGGGCTGTGATGGTTGTCGACTGGTGCTAGGCTGGTTATTAGCCGGCATATTGCGTTGCACTGATGTGTTGTTGAATGAGCTCGACATTGCTTGTGCGATTTTATGTTGCAACTCTAAAAAGTCCCAAAGGAAATCAATGGTAAGTTGAGATTTGGTAGAACAAAATCTCTCCCAATCTCTAATAGTAGCATTGTCAAATCGTGACACAGTGAGAAAAATAAAAATGAGATCTTTCACACTAATATTGAGCGCAAGGGCTTCAAGAGCAGAGATATTTGTCTTTTGATTGTCAATAAATAATCTCCACGATTGGGATGATCTACAGTCAAGTTTAGGAGGGTTGAGTATGGCTGAAATATGAGTTTCGGCAATTAATAATGAATTATCGTAACGTTGAGTCAAGAGTTCCCAAGCTAACTCAAAATCTCCAGAAGGAGAATTAGAAATTCTATTAAGTGCTTCTCCAGAAAGGACTTGACGCAGGTAATGAAATTTCAATGTATTATCAAGGTTACGGTTATTGATAACAAGACTTGTAAAGGTCGATTTGAAATTGAGCCAAGCGCTGAGACTACCGTCAAATTTTGGCAATGGAATGTCCGGTAGACGAGCGCTCACCATGTGAGGAGAATCAACGTGATTTGAGTGAGATGGGGAGCTGACTTCACTTACTCTTTTAGTTTTCAATTCATATTCATATATGGCATTGGAGAGTACAGAATTAACAGTACCAAAATTCTGGCGAATTTGGTGACACAATTCAATGTCAACAGGCAAACCTTTGTTGGAAAAATTTTCAGTAGTACTATGAAAATTTTTCTTAAGCATTAAAGGACTTGCCACACCAAGCTCGCCAGTACCGCCGAGGTAGTACCGCTGGTGGTAGTTTTCTCGGCTGAGCACGCCACACCGAAAAACGTCCGCTAGCGGTAGTCTCCGAGTAGTGAGTCTAGTAGTGGGGAGTGAGACGTACTAGTGTGTTGTGTTGCAAGGAGGAGAGGTGCGAATGCGCTACCTCTTCGAATCGCCTGCCATGTATTCAGGTTGAGCGCGCCACACTGAGCTCGCTTTGTCCGCCGTACTACCTCTCAGCGAACTTTTGTTGAATCGCCTAGCAGGCGGTCGTAGGTGGTAGTGCGCCATACTACCGCCGCGGTAGCGAAGTCGGTGTGGCGCGCTCAACCTGAATACATGGCTAGCGATTTTTAAAACTTCGCTACCGCCGCGGTAGCGAGCTTGGTGTGGCGTGCCCTTAACATCTCTTGTTTGAGATCTTCAGCTAAAAAGTAGTCATTACGATTTTGAATTTCTTTGATAACACCATCTTGAATTAATCGAATCAATTGCCGATTGATAGTGTCAAGATTGTTAGGAATGGTGGGAGACGGACATTGTCTGACCTCACCTTGAGAAACTTCACCTTCAAGGGTGACGAGCGAGTCGTTTGGATTCTCCATACTGAATTGTACAAAATATATATATAGACTTGAAAAAATTAATTAATATTTGAGTAATATAAGAATAGATATATGAATATAATGTTGAATGGACGTTATCACGTACACCCTGAGTAGCTTCAGAGGTGGGTGATTGATACCCAGGTGTTGCTCCTGGATGACTTCGCTCAGTCGTAATGTGGGCGGGGAAAGGAGGCAAGTCGAAGTTCCTCTTCCTTCTTCTTTGATCCTTAGCTGGCGTGAACAGCACCTCCTGGTGCTTCTGACGGCGTGAAGGTCGCTCTCTTCTCTGATGACACCACTTTGATGTAATTTTGTATCGGCCTTACGGGCTCGGTTCCGCTCCAGTGGAGTAGGAAAAGGAAGGACAGAAAGGATAGGGACGGCAGACAACGGTCCGCTGTGCCCTGGGGAGAAGGAAGAATAGGGACGGCAGACAACGGTCCGCTGTGCCCTGGGGAGAAGGAAGAATAGGGACGGCAGACAACGGTCCGCTGTGCCTGGGGAGAAGGAAGATAGGGACGGCAGACAACGGTCCGCTGTGCCCTGGGGAGAAGGAAGAATAGGGACGGCAGACAACAGTCCGCTGTGCCCCGGGGAGAAGGAAGAATAGGGACGGCAGACAACGGTCCGCTGTGCCCTGAGGGGATGGAAAGAATAGGGACGGCAGACAACGGTCCGCTGTGCCCTGGGGAAAAGGAAGAATAGGGACGGCAGACAACGGTCCGCTGTGCCCTGGGGAATGGGAGGACAGGGACGGCAGACAACGGTCCGCTGTGCCCTGGGGAATGGAAGGTCAGGGACGGCAGACAACGGTCCGCTGTGCCCTGGGGAATGGGAGGACAGGGACGGCAGACAACGGTCCGCTGTGCCCTTGGGAGATGGGAGGTCAGGGACGGCAGACAACGGTCCGCTGTGCCCTAGGAAGATGGGAGGTCAGGACGGCAGACAACGGTCCGCTGTGCCCTGGGGAAAAGGAAGAATAGGAGGTCAGGGACGGCAGACAACGGTCCGCTGTGCCCTTGGGAGATGGGAGGTCAGGGACGGCAGACAACGGTCCGCTGTGCCCTGGGGAAAAGGAAGAATAGGAGGTCAGGGACGGCAGACAACGGTCCGCTGTGCCCTAGGAAGATGGGAGGACAGGGACGGCAGACAACGGTCCGCTGTGCCCTTGGGAGATGGGAGGTCAGGGACGGCAGACAACGGTCCGCTGTGCCCTAGGAAGATGGAGGTCAGGGACGGCAGACAACGGTCCGCTGTGCCCTGGGGAAAAGGAAGAATAGGAGGTCAGGGACGGCAGACAACGGTCCGCTGTGCCCTAGGAAGATGGGAGGTCAGGGACGGCAGACAACGGTCCGCTGTGCCCTAGGGAGATGGGAGGTCAGGGACGGCAGACAACGGTCCGCTGTGCCCTGGGGAAAAGGAAGAATAGGAGGTCAGGGACGGCAGACAACGGTCCGCTGTGCCCTAGGGAGATGGGAGGTCAGGGACGGCAGACAACGGTCCGCTGTGCCTAGGAAGATGGGAGGTCAGGACGGCAGACAACGGTCCGCTGTGCCCTTGGGAGATGGAGGTCAGGGACGGCAGACAACGGTCCGCTGTGCCCTGGGGAAAAGGAAGAATAGGAGGTCAGGGACGGCAGACAACGGTCCGCTGTGCCCTAGGGAGATGGGAGGTCAGGACGGCAGACAACGGTCCGCTGTGCCCTAGGGAGATGGGAGGTCAGGGACGGCAGACAACGGTCCGCTGTGCCCTAGGAAGGTGGGAGGTCAGGGACGGCAGACAACGGTCCGCTGTGCCCTTGGGAGATGGGAGGTCAGGACGGCAGACAACGGTCCGCTGTGCCCTGGGGAAAAGGAAGAATAGGAGGTCAGGGACGGCAGACAACGTCCGCTGTGCCCTAGGGAGATGGGAGGTCAGGGACGTACGGCAGCCAACGGGCCGCTGTACAAGGAGCAGGAAGGTTGTGAGCGGAATGCTGTGGTCTGGGGCTCGTCCGGCCTTTAATACTCCCCCAAAGTGGAGGGGATGGAGTTGAGCCGCCGCCAGAGGCGGTGGAAATCGTCTTGATGCGCGGAAGATGGTGCGCCATCGGTACCTCCCTTATCTCCGCGGTCGGCTAGCATTGCTGATAGCCGAGCGTCTTTCAATAATATTATTTATTATTTTCTCGTCACAATTCTACTTTGTGACACCCCACTCCTACTTGGGGGGGGGGGGGTGTTCGGAGCCCTCTATGGCACCACCTTGAAAGGCGTGAGCCATCTAGGCATCACCTTAAGAGGTGTATGCCACTCACTATGAGCATCATCTACACCTGGTCCACAGATACATATTTACATTGTCCATCTGGAAATTGGACTTTTATGCGTGGTCGACCTGCTCTTTTGCGCTTGCCTGGTGTTGTGTTGCGGTGGCACAGCACCAGATCCATATTTTTAGATGGGCCTGGTCTGGGATCCTGTGGGACTATCTGCTCTGTGTTGACCGTGAGACTAACATCTGACTCGACACGAGCTGGAATTCGCCTCACTGTGACCTCAACCGTCTCTTTGTTATTTAAGGGTGACTCTGATCCTTTCACTATCACCCTCTTTTTTGTCATGTGAAGCGGGGGTGTCAGTTGGTCTGTGGAGGCTGGTATCTCACCTCGAGTTATCCTCTCCATTTCGACTGCTGGGCTAGATTCCGACTTGCCATGAGGTGGCATTCGTTCCATCCTAACTTTCTCAGAGTTCAAAGTCTTTGCTCTGACAGTTGGAGCATAAATCGCGGCCTGTCGTTCAGAGTCGCTCATTCCATCACAGTGATCAACTATGTCATCCCAGGATTCTTGCCTTGGAATATATGACATCTCTGCCTTTCTATCAATCAAGGCATTGGGTTCGACTCTGTTCAAACCAAACTGTATGAATATCCTTTTGTCGCGATCCTTGTTGTCCTGAGATTCGGATTGTACAGCTGATATTGTTGGGACTGCTGTTGTCTTAGTCCCCAATAAGAGAGATCGCGACATTATTAGCGGACTTGGAGGATTCAGTCGGGGAGGATCCCACTCTACCTCTCTCGTGAATGTGTGAATATTCACCCTGTTTTCACGCATAAATTCCATGCCTAATAGCAACTCTTGTCCAAGTCCATCCAGTATAGACGCCACTAGTGGAACTGTGATTTGTCCTATAGTGACATTAGTTGTCAGCTTCCCATTTAATGGGGTAGATCGTCCATCAGCTAATATTGCGTGGTGATGAGTTGGTACCTTCCTTATCATCCCTATTTTTTGGAGAACTTCATAAACCTCATTACTCATATAATTAGCTTCAGCGCCACTATCTAGCAATGCCCGACACTTTTTACCACCGATTGTCACAGTAATGAATAGTCTGTAGTCCCTTGATGACTCTTCAATCACAGGAATCCTGTGTGCCGTTCGCATCACTGCTGTCTTGTTCGGAGTTTTATTCTCCTTCTGCACATCACAGACACATTTCAGTGCTCTCTTTCCGCACCTTTTACATGGTGGGATATCGGGACAGTGTGATCTCCAGTGCCCCGGTCTCTTGTATTGCCCACACATGGGTTCAGACTCACTAAGAGATGGTCTGTTACTAGTAGGGGTTATAACTGTCTCAACCTTGAGCCTTGTAATCTTTTTTGTGTCCTCAATCATGTGAACCCTCGAAATCTGTCTATTCTGTTTCTCCTCTGCTTTTATTTGTTCATACTCCCTCGCGAATTTTTCCAATTCGTTGATACTATGAACATTTGATTGCCGAATATACAATTTGTACCGTGGGAGGAGATTCTTATACACTCTCTGTAATTTATTCTCGTCTGTAAAACCTCCTCGACGCCTCATGAGTGTCAGTACATCTTCGAGAAATTCGTCAAACGATTCACCTTCCCTTTGCTTCCTTGCCTGAATTAGATTCTCGAGGTCCTCCTCATAGGTAAGTGGGTAGTAGCGTGATCTGAAATCTGTCACAAAATTGTCCCATGATTTCCACTGGTCACGACGATTACGCATCCATAGGGTAGCTTTACCAACAAGTAATTCAGGTAGCGCGACTAGTAGTTGGTTGCCAGTGAGCCCATAGGCTTGTTGTAGCTCGTCTAGCCTTTCTAAGAAGCTGGGAGCATCTGATTGGCCGTCGAATGACAGTCTCCAGCTTCTTACTTTGTCACATACCGCCCCTGGGTCCATGAGGGGGTTTGTGTGAATGTTGGTTCCAACTTCAGCATGAGTACCTGTTGCTGAGTGTCCGGATTCCTCACTGCTTCTGCTCAATATTCCGGGTCTTGGGCTGGGATAACGTACAGCCATCTTCTTATGTTGTTCTACTAACAACCTTCTCAACTCAGCAAGTGTTCCAGATGACACTATGCCCCAATCTTGTAGAAGATTGAATGCTTCTTCCTTTTTCAATTTATAGATCCAGGAAACTCTGGGGTCGGCTATCACCTCGGGGTTTACGTCCTCAACCGACTGATCCTCTGTCAGCTCCTGGTGTTGAGCATCTGAATCAGACTCTCCCTGTTCACTCATGATTCTTACTTCGTTGCCTCGTGCCCCACGTTGGGCGCCAATCTATCACGTACACCCTGAGTAGCTTCAGAGGTGGGTGATTGATACCCAGGTGTTGCTCCTGGATGACTTCGCTCAGTCGTAATGTGGGCGGGGAAAGGAGGCAAGTCGAAGTTCCTCTTCCTTCTTCTTTGATCCTTAGCTGGCGTGAACAGCACCTCCTGGTGCTTCTGACGGCGTGAAGGTCGCTCTCTTCTCTGATGACACCACTTTGATGTAATTTTGTATCGGCCTTACGGCCTCGGTTCCGCTCCAGTGGAGTAGGAAAAGGAAGGACAGAAAGGATAGGGACGGCAGACAACGGTCCGCTGTGCCCTGGGGAGAAGGAAGAATAGGGACGGCAGACAACGTCCGCTGTGCCCTGGGGAGAAGGAAGAATAGGGACGGCAGACAACGGTCCGCTGTGCCCTGGGGAGAAGGAAGAATAGGGACGGCAGACAACGGTCCGCTGTGCCCTGGGGAAAAGGAAGAATAGGGACGGCAGACAACGGTCCGCTGTGCCCTGGGGAAATGGGAGGACAGGGACGGCAGACAACGGTCGCTGTGCCCTGGGGAATGGAAGGTCAGGGACGGCAGACAACGGTCCGCTGTGCCCTGGGGAATGGGAGGACAGGGACGGCAGACAACGGTCCGCTGTGCCCTTGGGAGATGGGAGGTCAGGGACGGCAGACAACGGTCCGCTGTGCCCTAGGAAGATGGGAGGTCAGGGACGGCAGACAACGGTCCGCTGTGCCCTGGGGAAAAGGAAGAATAGGAGGTCAGGGACGGCAGACAACGGTCCGCTGTGCCCTTGGGAGATGGGAGGTCAGGGACGGCAGACAACGGTCCGCTGTGCCCTGGGGAAAAGGAAGAATAGGAGGTCAGGGACGGCAGACAACGGTCCGCTGTGCCCTAGGAAGATGGGAGGTCAGGGACGGCAGACAACGGTCCGCTGTGCCCTAGGGAGATGGGAGGTCAGGGACGGCAGACAACGGTCCGCTGTGCCCTGGGGAAAAGGAAGAATAGGAGGTCAGGGACGGCAGACAACGGTCCGCTGTGCCCTAGGGAGATGGGAGTCAGGGACGGCAGACAACGGTCCGCTGTGCCCTAGGAAGGTGGGAGGTCAGGACGGCAGACAACGGTCCGCTGTGCCCTTGGGAGATGGGAGGTCAGGGACGGCAGACAACGGTCCGCTGTGCCCTGGGGAAAAGGAAGAATAGGAGGTCAGGGACGGCAGACAACGGTCCGCTGTGCCCTAGGGAGATGGGAGGTCAGGGACGGCAGACAACGGTCCGCTGTGCCCTAGGGAGATGGGAGGTCAGGGACGGCAGACAACGGTCCGCTGTGCCCTAGGAAGGTGGGAGGTCAGGGACGGCAGACAACGGTCCGCTGTGCCCTTGGGAGATGGGAGGTCAGGGACGGCAGACAACGGTCCGCTGTGCCCTGGGGAAAAGGAAGAATAGGAGGTCAGGGACGGCAGACAACGGTCCGCTGTGCCCTAGGGAGATGGGAGGTCAGGGACGTACGGCAGCCAACGGGCCGCTGTACAAGGAGCAGGAAGGTTGTGAGCGGAATGCTGTGGTCTGGGGCTCGTCCGGCCTTTAAATACTCCCCCAAAGTGGAGGGGATGGAGTTGAGCCGCCGCCAGAGGCGGTGGAAATCGTCTTGATGCGCGGAAGATGGTGCGCCATCGGTACCTCCCTTATCTCCGCGGTCGGCTAGCATTGCTGATAGCCGAGCGTCTTTCAATAATATTATTTATTATTTTCTCGTCACAATTCTACTTTGTGACAACGTAATAAAACGATGTAAAACAATAACTAGCGCAATAAGTACACAATGGTTGATTATAGAAATTGTCAATGAAAACTAATCGGTTGATTGTTTGAAATAAATGAATGTTGTTGAATTTCACATCCAATTCAATGATTGAAATCATTAGTTCCTTCTTTGCCGCCTGGAGCGCTCATTTCTTCTGCTCACATTTCGTCTTCTCTCCAGCAGCTGCTGCGCTCTGGTGACTGCCTTTCAAAGCTGGCCATTCTCTACCCAGCCTATGACTATGCACTTTTTGTAATGGCGTCTATCGACTTCTCTTCTTCTCATCATGCCGAAGGCGTTTTCGTTTGATCTTTTCAAGTTTTTCTGGTGAAAACTTTGCTCAGTGTAATGGGATAATTCTGTTCCTATTTTTTCTTCTTGTGAGTTGGTGGGCGCGTGCGCGTAACGAATTGATTCCATATCAATTTTCTTTTCTTTTGGGTGAACCCGTAACCATCTATCTTTTGACTGTAACTCGGCGTGCCTTGTTAATATTTTGTGAATCTACTTCAACTCTATCATCTACTTTCAACTTGGATTGACGTTCCTTGTTGCTGTTATTGAATCTGTTTCAATATCATATTGAATCTTCTTTTAAACTTGATTTCGAACTGTAACTTACTAATGTTTGGTAATGCCCTGCCTGTACTTGACTGTTGTGTTTAAACTGGTAGCCACACTTGCTTAGGCCTACCTCAGTTTCCATATGAACTGGACAATTCAACTAAAGTTAGCTCTTCAAATATTGAGCAGTGATTAATATTTTCTTGGAAGATCTTTCAATGTTTCCAAATGAACTGGGAGTTATCCATGTGCTGTAACCAATCGTCTTATCCATACAAGTGTTGGAAATCTTCATCAATTCATCACGGACAGTATAACCATACTTCAAGCAAGCCTACCTTGACTATTTCCTGGAACCAACTTGAACACCACTATCATGTTGAAACCCTAGGTAACTGCATATTTTTACCATCTTTGTATTTGCTAATTACCTTTATCTTCTTATCCCTTAAATAAGGTTAGGGTGAGTGCATTTATTATTGGATCTATTTACTTAGGCTAATTTTGATTTTTTGTTGCTTCATCATAGGTCAGATTTTTGTATGAAACAAGAATAACTATGACAACCTATTGTAATTTTGTTTCAATCATTCAGTTTAGTATTTGAATTTTCAATCATGAATGTTGTCAGAACACAATCTTTTCTTGTTCATGATGCAACTTACTATTGCAGAATCACTTATATTAAAATATTGGTTACTTGGTAAAATATTGTACATCACTTGCTTAGGCTAGGTTTTTTGATCATCACAATTATTATTGACTTAGGATTTTAAAACAACCAAGTAATTTTAGGCTAGTTATTTGATCATCACAATTTATTGACTTAGGATTTTAAGACAAACAAGCAATTTTTATTGCATCAAATATATTTTGTTCAATTACAATATTTTGTAATCTACAAATTCTATAAATATTAAATTCACATTTTTAATTCAATTTCAGTATTTTTCAAGCTCATTATTATTGTAATCTTATGATTAGTATTCAAGTTCTTTGTAAATTGGAATTATCATAGATTCAGTGTATCTTAACTGAATTGTCCCCACTAAACTTCGATGTTTATCACTTATAAATTTTCCATATTAAACCTCAATGGTTATTGATTTTGAACTGCTTCTAATGATTCTTGATGTTTATCAGCTATCTTGATTGTCTGTTTCTCCATTTAAATTTTTATGTTTGCTGAACTTGACAATTTGTTATCAACTTTAATTTGTATGACTATTGAGCTACTTGTATTCACTATCAAAAATTATTGTTCTGCCATTTCTATTTCAATACATTTATATATTGCTCACTTGGTATTTTTTCTCCAAGAACCTATTCATATTAGTAATAATTTTTCCGTCTTTTATGAAACAAAGACGGTGGTCCTCTTCATTAAAATTATATTGTATCTGGGTCAATGACCAATAAGAAAATATCTACATCACATTGACCAGCCGCTCTATACTGAGCCACTAGCTACCAGAATTCGGACTCAGAAACAATATAAACTGGTCCTCCGGGCCGGATTTCCTATTAATCTTGTAATTTTGTTTCTTTTCATGTGTACTCAATCGCCCATGTACCTTGTAACCTGGACTGAGGGTTGCTGTGGACGAGGGGTTGCCAATGAGACGTACCATTCAGTGGCCAAGCTGTCCATACCATGTATCAGTTGGACAAGTTGCGCGACCATACACAAGCCAGCATCAATCACAATTACATCACAACCACAGCACAGGTGTCAGTGAAAGTGCAGTAATAATCTCAGTGAAGGTCGTATGAAAATTTTCTTTTGTTATCAATACCTTTTTTGTAACAATGGCTACATCCCCTCCTCCCAGTGACTCACGTTCAGTGTCCCCAGATTTAGGGTCTGAGCATTCTGCTCTTATCAATTCTAGGAACAATTTACTAGAAGAAGCCAACTGGTTCTTCACAGAGTATCCAAATTTTATTGTAAATGATGAAGCAACATATTATCACTTACTTACCATTAAAAATGAAGTTGATCTCCTCAGAGATAAATACAAGAAAATTCATGAACAAATACAACACAAAAATGTATCATTTGACAAGGAATCACACTTTGAAACAATTAAAAGGTTCATATTATTCATTTCTAAAGCAAATGCTGCATTGAAAGCTTTTGAGGCTAAAATAACTAACACTCGAAATGATCTTGTTTCACAACAATCAGTACAACCTGCTACTACTGCATCACAGCATGCAAATTTTAATTTGCCCCAAATTCCTCTCCCTCATTTTGATGGAAACTTCTCAAAATGGCAGGCATTCTCCAGTGCATTTATGCACATAATAGGTAGTCAGGAGCAAATTAGTAGCACATTGAAATTTTTCTATTTACGGCAAACATTGAGTGGTGAAGCTCTAGCAAGAGTGGAACATATTGATGTCAATGAAAAAGGGTTTGAAGTAGCCTGGAAATTGCTCGAAGAGCGATATGACAATAAACGACTCATTGCAACAAACCACATCACTGCCATTGAGTCTCCACCTGCAGTTAAGCGCAACTGTGCACAGTCATTGCGTGCATTCATTGATTTTTGTAAATCACATATTGCTGCCCTTCAGGCACTTGAACTTAAGAATCTCACTGACTTATTGTATATGCATAAAATGTTGTTGCAATTGGACTCTAATACTGTTAAGGAATGGGAGAAATCAGTTCCTATTGACAGTATTCCAACAATTGAGAAGTTTTGGAATTTCTTGGAATCACAATGTAAAGTTATGGATGCAGTTGCATCCAGTGCTAACAATTCAACAACTATTCACTCTAGTAATGCAACTAATCCTGCTTCCAAGCAATCAAAGGTTAATCACTTTCAATCAAGTAATCAAAATAATGTAAAAATGTTTCATAATTTGACAACCAATTGTACTTTCTGTAGAGGCTCAAATCACATGGCCTACAAATGTAATGAATTGCTCAAATTACAGCCTTCTGACCGTTGGAATGCTGTCAAAAGCAAAAACCTTTGCTTCAATTGTCTCAAACCACATGTTCCTAATCATGGTTGTTCTACAAAATCTTGTTTTCATTGTGGTAAGGCACACCACTCTATTCTGCATTCACTAGGTTCGGGACAGAATCAACAAAAAGGTAAAGAAGTTACTTCTAACAATATTCATTCGTCAGTGAAAAAATCATCAGTTGAAAATTCCATTATTGACAATCATTCAAAGGCTTCATCTTCATCTGTTGCAGTCCTTCCTCAATTAAATGAGAGGAGCATGGTTTCATCAGATAATAATGTACATTCAAATGTTGCATCCTCAGTTTGTCTATTTCAGCAAGCTAGTGTTTCTCTTCTTCCTACAGCTCAAGTTTTTGTTGAGGACTCACAAGGAAATTTGATTAAATGTGTTGCATTGCTAGACAGTGGCTCGGATTGCAACCTTATCTCACAACATTTGGCTGATAAGCTTGCATTACCAGCGGTCAGTACTGAAACGACTATTCATTCTATTGGTGGCAACCAATCAAAGTCAACTTATGTTCTTTCAATTCTTGTCAAATCTACAGACCAACAATGGTCCACTGAAGAATCTTGTATTGTCATTGATAAAGTTCCATCTTCCTTTTCAAATTCCAGAATTGAAATAGAAAAACTTGAAATTCCATCACATATTTCACTGGCTGATCCTAACTTTTTCAAGGCCAAAAACATTGATCTTCTTCTCGGCGCTGGCGTTTTTGCTTCAGTCTTGTCAGCAGGACAGATTGTCATTTCCAAAGATGCACCCATTCTTCAGAGCACAAGGTTGGGTTGGATTATTTTTGGCTCTTGTAAGGTACCCAGCTCATCTGTTCCAAATTCTCATGTATCCAATTTTTTGTCAACAGTTTCATCAAACACTCCTTGCCAACTTGAAAAATTCTGGGCTCTCGAAAGTGTAATTGCGGAGGTTCCACCACCTGATGATATTGTTTTCTCAGAAAAGCATTATGAAGAGCACACGCATCGTCAGGAGGATGGTAGATTCATTGTATCACTCCCTAAAAAGGAATCATTTCATACTCTGGGTGAGTCCAAGTTTCAAGCACTTAAACGATTCAAATCTCTGGAACAAAGATTAGCAAGGAATAATGAATTGAAATCTCAATATGTGGCCTTCATGGAAGAATACAAGGAACTACAACACATGACTAAGGTTGATGAGCCCACAGAGAATCAAGCGGTGTACTACATTCCACATCACCCTGTCTTTAAACTTGAGTCTACTACTACAAAACTTCGAGTAGTTTTTGATTGTTCTGCCAAAACTTCTACTGGAGTTTCCTTAAATGATGTTCTTCACATAGGGCATACTGTTCAGCCAGAGCTCTTTGAAACTGTTCTGCGCTTTCGTACTCATCTTATTGCCTTTGCAGCTGATATTGCAAAAATGTATAGGCAGATTCTCCTAGATCCAGCTGATCGTGATCTACACCGCATATTCTGGCGTGATGACATCAATAAACCAGTAGAACAATATCGCCTTAATACTGACTTATGGTTCTGGTCCTGCAGCATTCCTTTCACACCACCATCAGTTTGGAGGTTGGCCAGAATCCTTGAGGTACATCCTGGTGCGGATAATAAAATTCGAGTTGTCACACTTCTCACACCTACAGGCATCTTAACACGTGCTATTTCTAGTATTGTACCTTTGCCTCATGACAATGAGATTGAAAATGTATCTACTCATTAATTTTATTATTGGTTTAATTTACTCTTAGGTTTATGTATTGTTGTAGTCATTTATCATTTTTCTAATGGGCCCGGCATTGGTACTTGTCATGTTTGGTTCTATGGGTGTGAAACATGGATTTGGTGTCTTGTTGTTTTTTGGGATTTACGTTTCCCCAGCTTCCAATCATCCTTTTCATCATTGACTTAGCTTGCTCATTCAACATATTTTCTTTCTTTCTTATTATGCCATCCTGCAGATGACATAATGGGCCCGGCTTATGTTGAATTTCACATCCAATTCAATGATTGAAATCATTAGTTCCTTCTTTGCCGCCTGGAGCGCTCATTTCTTCTGCTCACATTTCGTCTTCTCTCCAGCAGCTGCTGCGCTCTGGTGACTGCCTTTCAAAGCTGGCCATTCTCTACCCAGCCTATGACTATGCACTTTTTGTAATGGCGTCTATCGACTTCTCTTCTTCTCATCATGCCGAAGGCGTTTTCGTTTGATCTTTTCAAGTTTTTCTGGTGAAAACTTTGCTCAGTGTAATGGGATAATTCTGTTCCTATTTTTCTTCTTGTGAGTTGGTGGGCGCGTGCGCGTAACGAATTGATTCCATATCAATTTTCTTTTCTTTTGGGTGAACCCGTAACCATCTATCTTTTGACTGTAACTCGGCGTGCCTTGTTAATATTTTGTGAATCTACTTCAACTCTATCATCTACTTTCAACTTGGATTGACGTTCCTTGTTGCTGTTATTGAATCTGTTTCAATATCATATTGAATCTTCTTTTAAACTTGATTTCGAACTGTAACTTACTAATGTTTGGTAATGCCTGCCTGTACTTGACTGTTGTGTTTAAACTGGTAGCCACACTTGCTTAGGCCTACCTCAGTTTCCATATGAACTGGACAATTCAACTAAAGTTAGCTCTTCAAATATTGAGCAGTGATTAATATTTTCTTGGAAGATCTTTCAATGTTTCCAAATGAACTGGGAGTTATCCATGTGCTGTAACCAATCGTCTTATCCATACAAGTGTTGGAAATCTTCATCAATTCATCACGGACAGTATAACCATACTTCAAGCAAGCCTACCTTGACTATTTCCTGGAACCAACTTGAACACCACTATCATGTTGAAACCCTAGGTAACTGCATATTTTTACCATCTTTGTATTTGCTAATTACCTTTATCTTCTTATCCCTTAAATAAGGTTAGGGTTGAGTGCATTTATTATTTGGATCTATTTACTTAGGCTAATTTTGATTTTTTGTTGCTTCATCATAGGTCAGATTTTTGTATGAAACAAGAATAACTATGACAACCTATTGTAATTTTGTTTCAATCATTCAGTTTAGTATTTGAATTTTCAATCATGAATGTTGTCAGAACACAATCTTTTCTTGTTCATGATGCAACTTACTATTGCAGAATCACTTAATATTAAAATATTGGTTACTTGGTAAAATATTGTACATCACTTGCTTAGGCTAGGTTTTTTGATCATCACAATTTATTATTGACTTAGGATTTTAAAACAACCAAGTAATTTTAGGCTAGTTATTTGATCATCACAATTTATTGACTTAGGATTTTAAGACAAACAAGCAATTTTTATTGCATCAAATATATTTTGTTCAATTACAATATTTTGTAATCTACAAATTCTATAAATATTAAATTCACATTTTTAATTCAATTTCAGTATTTTTCAAGCTCATTATTATTGTAATCTTATGATTAGTATTCAAGTTCTTTGTAAATTGGAATTATCATAGATTCAGTGTATCTTAACTGAATTGTCCCCACTAAACTTCGATGTTTATCACTTATAAATTTTCCATATTAAACCTCAATGGTTATTGATTTTGAACTGCTTCTAATGATTCTTGATGTTTATCAGCTATCTTGATTGTCTGTTTCTCCATTTAAATTTTTATGTTTGCTGAACTTGACAATTTGTTATCAACTTTAATTTTGTATGACTATTGAGCTACTTGTATTCACTATCAAAAATTATTGTTCTACCATTTCTATTTCAATACATTTATATATTGCTCACTTGGTATTTTTTCTCCAAGAACCTATTCATATTAGTAATAATTTTTCCGTCTTTTATGAAACAAAGACGGTGGTCCTCTTCATTAAAATTATATTGTATCTGGGTCAATGACCAATAAGAAAAATATCTACATCACATTGACCAGCCGCTCTATACTGAGCCACTAGCTACCAGAATTCGGACTCAGAAACAATAAATGTCGTCAATGGTTTGTTGACTAATTGCGTAAAAATTAATGATAATTGCACAATGAAAAATTACTTATCAAGATAGCACCAAAATGTGTGGTAAGTATTTAATATTTGCATGAATTCAATGCATTTAAAAATATTAAGTAAATTGATGAATAGATAAGTCTCTTGAAATAGCAAGAATTGAATAGTAATCCTAAAAAATTTATGACGCTCACAGAGAAAAGATATTACAAAAGGTATGTCGGTAAAATGAATTTACAGAATTGATAAATGGTTCGGTCTTACAAATTGAATAGCCAGCGACTGATTCGGTCCCCAGATGAATTGCCTTTAGACTTGGCAAGATGCGAGATGCAGCAGTGTTCTGAATGCTTCTGTGCTTGGAATCGGCTCTCGCTCAGGTCTGGGTCCATGAACAGTTTACAGGTTGGCTGGTTCACTGTGCCGATACAACGATACAACGTAGTGTACCTTTCTGGCCGCAGTGCTGGTTCACCCTTCGATACTGAAATATATACGAGTATTATTAGAATGATGTAAGACTAATGTATGCTAGAATGCAGTTGATAAACATGGATGCTGACTGTTCTACCTGTATTGGGTATATTCAACTAACTACAGAGGACTTGAAAAAAATTAAGGTACCCAAAGAGAAACTTGAAAATTAGCAATCCAATAAAATAGTTACGAATCACCACAGGATGCCAGACGATCCGTGCCCGGACGAGGACCAAGAAATAATGTTGACTGTCAGTAGATCGGGTTGTAAGGCCGATCTGCAAAGTAGTGGACTGTGTGAAAGTGTATAGATGAGATCTATATCTGATCTAGGCACTGACAGCTTTTCATTATTTGCTATGAGCGGATTTACAAACCTTGAATGTGTAGATCCGAAAAAATACCTCTGGTTTACTGTGCGTCTGAGCACAAGTAGAATGCACAAAAGTAGTGCAATAATGATGACTAATAATTGAAGAATGATAGATAATAAGTTTCTTATTATCCGTATGTAATGCTGATATTTGAGTGTAACTATTGGAATGCTTAAAATTAATGTAGTTGTAATTAAAATAAAAAGAATTAGGAATGCACTCAAGTTGTTTATTGTACCTAGACTTTTTGCTAGTACGTTTAAGAATACTGATACAATGTTTCAAAATGATGTTACCTCTGTGAGCGCAAAAGATTGAGTAATACAAAGATAAAGTTGGGATATCAATGTTAATGTTGAAATACACAGAGTATATTGATGCTGAAACTAATAATAGAACAATAATGACAATGAGTAATGATTGAATTGAACGTACAAAATTTAGCAATGTTTAAAATGAATAAAATTTAGAATACTTGAAAAATGATAGTAAATATGAGAATCTTAACCTGACTAATAAAATCAGTCGAGAGACAAAAATCCTAGATAAAAGTCCTGCAAAATTCTTAGTAATCTTAAAGGTATGAAAGTACAAAAAATTATATGAATATGAACAATTACCTAATTTCACAAAAAATGAAAACTAGGAATTCAGTTTAGGTAGAATCCAATCGTACCTGAAGCTTTCAAGCTGTTGACTATGTAACACTGAAAGAGGACAAATATAGCAAATTAGCTATAATGTAAGCAGAAGGAGCAGAAAGTCTGTCCAGACTGAAGGTCGATTAATAAAAAAATGAAAAGGTGAAAATACCAAATACTATTGAAAGGAGACGAAGAGCTATTGTATTACATAAGCGGCAAATGACAGCTTAAAGCAGTCAAGAACATGGGGAATATACTATATGTAGTATAAGTAATCATATAGATAAAAAATTGAAGATGATAGTATTTAAATAGTTATATTTAGGAAAAGTTAATCAGGAACAAAATTGATGGGATGAAGACTACCGTAACACAGTGCCTCTGAGAGGGTAAGTACAAAATGTGAATAATAGAATAAGACTTCCTGAATAATTATGATGTGTTGCGAATTGATAGGCCTACGGTGACTCAAAATCCGAGGATGAAACTTGACTCCTGTCAAGTACATTGTAGTTGCAGACTGTGGGCTAATGAAGTTGAACGATGAAGATATCTTGATTATATCCTGATAAACGGTGACCGATGCGGAAGAGAACTTGACTTGAATACGTTGAGATATTGCAAGTTGAGACTGTTCCAATATTAAAATGATAATGAATATAACGACGAATGGGCACTTCACAAATTGAATGAGTTTCACTGGTTGAATGTTAATTGGAAAAAAGGTTCCACCATGAGTTAAGTAGAATAATTTAATGTTTGAAGTTATGTCCTAAAGTTGATGTAATTGCAGTGAATAAATATTTGAAAAAAGAGATAAAATGTTCTTGACGAATGAAATCACTGGCATCAGTAAGAATTGAGATTGACAAAGTTCGACTAAATAACTGATGAGTAGCTAAGACTGAGTAGCTAAAAAATGAGTAGCGGTTGACAATGAAAGGCAAACTGCACTTGCGCAAATTTCCTGAGTTGAAATGTTGAATAAGGTAAGCTGCACTTGCACAAGACTTCCCAAGTTGAAAAATGTACCTCCTATGAGCATACAAGATGAATGAATGTAACCGCTAAAAAATGTGTACTGATGCTCAGTAAAATTGAAGTGATAAATAATAAATCAAAAGTTCATATTGAGGATTGTTGAAAGCTCATGTGGAATTCATGTTAAAATTACTTACAGTTCATAATACTAATGTGATGAATAATTGAAAACATTGTACGCAGAAAGCATGGCGTGATTTGCAAAAAGGACGCTTAGTAGAAAAGTCCCGAAAGGTAAGTTAAATTCATAGAAATTATGGTTGAAAAACGTTCACTGATGATAAATGCATTGAATGGTTATCGAATAAGCACACAAACTAGGACATAATGAATGATGAAAATGGATAAAGTTTTCCAAAGATGGACGCATGAAACTAAGATGTTACATCGTATAGCTGTACAAAGAGAGTGATGCTTCTTGCAAGCTGGTTGAAGAAACAGGAACTGCCCATAGCGGAAACATGACGTGATCGGTAGTCATGTACACAAACTCAATGAATGAAGTGAAAATATAAAATCGATATTAAGCGAACTGAAGGTGTTGAGGTTGATGTGACTGTTGAAGTATACCAATGGAGGTTCAAAAACAATGAAAATACAATTCAAAATACTTATAGACGAATATTAAACTGGAAAACATTGAAAGAAGCAGACGACAACTAGCGCTACTATCGATCAAGCGATCAATGAAACTGTGACGTCAGAGATCGCATGACAAGTGAGAATGTTGTCCGTGGACTGTAGCAGCGGTAGATTCAAATATTACAAAAACAAGATGGACGACCATAAGACTGGCTAAAATATGAGACGAAATCTAACAGTATTTGAAATAGCATAATAAGTCATAGGCCTCTTTTTTGATACCTCCTTGATACTTGATGTCTGGGTCGTTGACTGTGAGTGCCAGATAGACCGCGTCATAGTTGTGTACCCTACCCGGCTGGGTAGTGTCTCTTCGTCCAGTTCATTGAGCGAGTACAAGGACCGCTCAAGAAGTTGGGTTTTCAGGGCTTTCTCGAATCTCCTGACATCTGTGGGAAGTTTGTTGAAGATCTTCAATGCTGCTATCTGGAAGCTCCTTTGATTGCTTGTCAATCGAGTTTGTGGAATTTCCAGGTTCCCTGCTGACCGTGTATTGTAGTTGTGGACCTCATTTCT